>NW_010362077.1:122588-124986 GCF_000414095.1 Morus notabilis | reverse complement strand
ACACATGTCGTCGCAAATAATACCACTCTATTTGTGACGATGTGTTCTCCTTGTCGTCGCAAATAAGCTTGACCGGTGGAATGATTATTTGTGACGACATATTATCGTCGCAAATAATTTCAGATGTTGGGTATTTGCGACGGCATTTTAATTTATTTGCAACGACAATGTCGTCGCAAATAATTTCAGATGTGGGGTATTTGCGACGGCATTTTAAATTTATTTGCGACGACAATGTCGTCGTAAATAAGTCTGATATATTATACCCTAACTTATTCCTCTTCATTTTCCCCCGATTTCACTCACTCTCTCTCTAAACAATCTCTGCCTTTTCTTCTCCTCACCGTCGCCGCCGCCACCTGCCGCCCTCCATTCTCTCTCTCTATTCCATTCTCTCTATCCTCTTCTCTCTCTTCTCAGCTTTCTCTCTCTCTCTCTCTTCCGCTCCCCCTCCCTCTTGTTCCCATCTCCGGCCGCCCGTCCTACCGCCCCGCTCCCAACGGCAAGCTCACGCCGGCCCGCCCCCGCCCCTTCTTCTTAGCTTTCTCTCTCTCTTCCCTTTTCTCTCTCTCTCTTGCCGCCCCTCTGCCGCCCCTCCTCCACCCCTACCGAGACTTCCAACCTTGAGGTTAGTTAGTTTTTTTTTTCTTTTTGTAAATTTTGTACATGTTGTTATTTGCATTGATTCGAAGAATGTTAGGGATTTTTGTTAGAGATTGTTGTTACTTGCTAAGTAAATGGAAGAAGAAAATAGAAAATAGAAAATGTTATGGATTTTTGTTCGAGTTTAGTCGTTTTTGATGGTTCTGAGATTTAATTGATCAAGAATTGTATCTATATGTTATTCTAGATGTTAATAAAATGTTAATTTTAGTGTTTAAAAATTATGTTTGATGTTTTGTTTTGGTGTAGGCGTTTGATTTTTCACCTCCGTCACTGTTTGCACAGTTCCTCTGACGTAATCCTGCTATTTTCAGCCACCGTTTAATGGGTTTGAACTTTGTAAGTTTTTATATTTATTTAGTTTAAAATTGTTTTAGTTTTTGGTTGTATGAATTCAAGATTATGATGAGAATATTTAAATTATGATTTTCTTATATTGTTGAAATTTAGTATATGTTTATAATTCTTGTTCTGGGTGGCACATCTTGCAACTATGGTGTGCCAAAATCTTTTAAAGTTATTTTTTTGCAGGTTTTGATTTTTGGATCATATGAAAAATAAGTCGCTATGCTGCCGAAATTTAGTTAAGATTTAAGAATTTTAATAAGTTCATTAAGAAACTTTAATTAATAAAATTTAATTGTCTTAATAAAGACTAGAATTAAAATTAATTAAACACATTAATAAATTGTTATGTATGTTGTTGTTTATAGTTCAAATGCTGATTGACAAAAGTTAGACTTATTTGAGGAACCGATTGTTGGATAAATATTAGAATGGGTTATCTGCTATTATTGACGTCGCCAAAAATTATGCAACTTCAATTGGCCATATCAGTTGCCCTTGTGTGAAATGTAGAAACCATGAAATGCATCTAGTAGATGGATTCACCATGGTGAAGTAGAAGCGGTTTCAGGTGTCGAACCAATAGTTAATCAACCAGTAGACGAGATGTTTGCAGTCTTAGAAGACGTTGCTGGGATTAATGATGACAATGAAATGTTGGATGAGACGCATGTGGATCTAGAAGATGCACAATACGTTGAATTTAAGGATCTACTTTCTGAGCTCTAGGTGGGATTGTCCGGGCTGCATTAAGTATTCATCTTTAAATTTCTTAGTGAAGTTGATGCATTTAAAAGTGTTATATAAGTGGCCTAATGAGTGTATGGATACTCTGTTAAATCTATTGAAAGATGCATTCCCAGATGTGAAGTTACCTTCTTCTCATTATGAGTCAAAGAAGCTCATGAGTAAACTTGGACTGGGTTACGAAACAATTCATGTTTGCAAGTACGATTGTGCTTTGTTTTGGAAGGAGAACACTGATCTACAAACGTGTCCCGTATGTAAAACATCCCGTTGGAAGAAAAAAAAGACAAAGGGTACTAAACAAGTGCTGTGGAAAGTGCTACGTTATTTCTCGTTAACAGACCGGTTGAAGCGTCTGTATGGTTCTCGTCACACAGCTAAAGATATGACGTGGCACCATCGTGGACGTTCAAATGATTATGATTTAATGCGTCATCCAGTCGTTGGTAATGAATTGAAGGAGGTAGATGAAAAGTATCCTGAGTTTTCACGTGAACCGAGAAATGTTCGCTTGGGGTTGGCCATTGATGGTTTCAATCCTTTCGGGAACATGAGCCTCTCATACAGTATGTGGCCGGTGGTTTTAATGGCCTACAATTTACCTCTGTGGTTATGCACTAAGGATCCTTATAAGATGTTGATA
>NW_010362077.1:121701-122436 GCF_000414095.1 Morus notabilis | reverse complement strand
GTTAATATTTTTCCTGCTCGTAGTAGTTTATCTGGATGGAGTGGTCAGGGCTATTTAGCATGCCCAACTTGCAACGATGCAACTCCTTCAAAGAGGATAACAAGTAAGACTTATTTTGTTGGCCATCGGCAATGGCTTCCTATTAAACATGGGATGAGAAAAATAAAAGTTTGATGGTATGGTTGAGAAACGACCTCCACCGGCTCGAAATCTGTTCACCAAATCTTAGCTCAGTTACAAAATGTGTCCATCAGATTGCCTGGTAAACATGAAAAGTATGGTGGTAAGAAGCGGAAAAGACATGCAAGCGAGCTTGATTGGACAAAGAAGAGTATCTTTTAGGAGTTACCTTATTGGAAGTCATTGTCGTTACGTCACAACTTAGATGTCATGCATATTGAGAAGAATGTATGCGACAGCTTATTGGGCACAATTCTAGACATTGTTGGAAAAAGTAAGGATACGGATAAGGCGAGAATCGATCTGCAAAATATGGGGGTGCGCAAGGAGTTGCATTTGTACAAAGACGGTGATCGTTGGATGAAACCATATGCGTCTTATACACTATTTCCCGACGACGGTAAAAAGTTTTGTGATTTTTTAAAATCCATAAGGTTTCCTGATGAATTTGCTTCAAATTTAAAGAAAAATGTGATCGAAGGGAAGAATAAAATTACTGGGCTAAAATCACATGACTGTCACATCATAATGCAGTGATTATTGCCAACAGGGATA
>NW_010362077.1:92917-121559 GCF_000414095.1 Morus notabilis | reverse complement strand
AAGTTAGAAATAATTTTTCCTCCTGCCTTTTTTGACATAATGGTACATTTAGTTATACACTTGCCTGAAGAAGCCATTCGAGGAGGACCAGTTCACTTAAGATGGATGTATCCATTTGAACGTTTTCTTAGATCGTTAAAGAAATATGTCAATAATCGTGCACGTCCTGAGGGTTCGATTGCTGAGGCATACATTGTGAACGAAGCTCTGACTTTTTGTTCATTGTATTTAACTGGAGTTGAAACACGGTTTAACCGACTAGCCAGAAATTGGGTAGACGATGAAGATCGTATTGTTGAAAGGATTTCTGTATTTGATACTCGCTGTCGACCAATTGGCAAGATGACCCTCGTCACATTGGATACTTATTTGTGAGAGAAAGCCGAGTGGTATGTCCTACAGAACTGTCCAGAAATTTAGCAGTTCATTGAGTACGTATTACTTTCACTTTTGTTACTTAATTGTTCATTGATTGTGTCGCATACAATCGTGTCCTTTACTTTCATTCTCTGTTAAACAGTGACCATAGGAGGGAGATTGATGCCGGCGGTCGAATCATACCATTGGATGAAATTCAATCGAAAGAGTTTCCAAAATGGTTTAAGAATAAGGTACATTATCGATGGTAATTTGTATTAACATTGTTAAGTCATTAAAAAGTTTCGTTTTAAACAAAATTCATGTCTCCTTACAGATTTTTAATATTCGAAAGCAGAATGGCCCAAAAGCGAATGATCAAATACTTTCACTTTCAAGAGGTTCAAACTTCTCATGTCGAAGTTATCCTGGTTGTGTGGTGAATGGTGTCAAGTTTCTGACACGCAATTGGGATATGAATCGAAGTACTCAAAATAATGGTGTTTGTGTTCGCGGACCTGAAAACGAAATGTTTTATGGAGTTTTGGAGGATATTTATGAAATGTCCTACTTGAACGACAATTCTATTATTTTTTAAATGTTTGTGGTTTGACACTCGTCCGGGGAAGAAAAGGATTCAACACTACAAAAATAGAATAAGTGTTTTTGTTAAAGACACGTGGTACGAAAATGAACTTTTCATACTTGCATCTCAAGCAGAGCAAGTTTTTTACGTAGACGATTTATTTAACGGTCCAAACTGGAAGGTTGTAGAACACTTTAGACATCTACATATTTGGGACATTCCAGAAACTGACATTGACGACGTGATGATAGTCCAGGATACGGAGTCTACAAATATTGAGTTAGTAGTGGAACTACCAGAGATTGACTCATTTGTATTGAATCGAGATGATATATCGTCTAATGTTGTCACTACCGATGTTGATGCAATTATGAAAGATAAGTCTCCCGTAGTTGATGATTTTATTAATGACGAAGATGATGAAACTTTAGAGGAGTACGTCGAAGAGGAAGTCATCGAATTTGAAGACAATGATGACATAAATGATGATGGCGACAATCAACAATGTAGTAGCGACGATGAGTAGAACTACATAATAGTAATCTTTGTCATTTTTCTCAGATTTCGTTTTAATATTATGATCTTCTATGAATTTATAAATATTGTTATTAATATGAATTTGTTCACAAACATTGATGGCTGGTACATTAGCGACTTGCGTTGGGTCTTCAGGGGGAGCGCAGCCTCCTCCCGGTCCTCACTGAGTCCCCGCATACTGTGAGTCTGGTATGTTATTCTGACTTTTTTTTCTCATTTTATCATATAGTAAATAAATGTAGTAGTACATGTTGATTTGAAATGCTTACATATGCTTACAACACCTAAACCTCGACAACGTAGAGGTCGAGGTGGGGCAAAAGGTTATGAAATTGCCCAAAAGGTCATTCAAGACGGAAAAATCACAGTAGAATTTGATGAGGCGGGAGGTACTTGGAAGGCACTTGGTAAATATGGTGCATGGTTTGATAGTGCGGTTGGTATTCATACCAGGGACATATGCGAGCCCTTCCACGATGCTTAGAAGGACATTAGCGATGTGGACAAGAGGACAATTCAGAACCGGATGCTAGTATTTTTTTAATGAAATAATTTGTATAGTTTATACTATGGTTAACAATGCGTTTTAACGATGTGAAACTGTTTTGCAAGAACTGGTTTAACGT
This sequence comes from Morus notabilis, assembly GCF_000414095.1. Classification (NCBI taxonomy): domain Eukaryota; kingdom Viridiplantae; phylum Streptophyta; class Magnoliopsida; order Rosales; family Moraceae; genus Morus; species Morus notabilis. Next base: position 119,453 of record NW_010362077.1, on the reverse strand, counting down.
GGACTACAACTACAAGAACGGAATTCTGAGGCCCGTTGTTGATAAGGAGGCAGTAAAGTGCTACAAGGACTGGAAAAGTTCCCTGGACCGCCACTACAAATGCTGTGGTAGAGAAAGTCTCCCGAGTAACATGAGAAATCAACTTCATTGGGATCGTTGTTGCGATAGGTTCTCCGGCGACAAATTTCAAGTAATTATAGATTTGTTAGAACTTGATGATTTTTTATACATAATTTCAAGTAACTATTACTTATTATAGTTAATCATAAACAGAAAATATCAGAGACAAATAAAACTAATCGCAGCAACTAAAAGTATCCAAGCTTACATGGTCAGATATCGTACTCTCAGCATCGTAATAAGAAGGTTAGTACTTATTTTTTGACTTCATTATCGTATTTATATGTTTGTGATTCTTGTTCTAGGTGGCACATCTTGCAGCTATGGTGTGCCGAAATCTTTTAAAGTTATTTTTTTACAGGTTTTGATTTTTGGATCATATGAAAAATAAGTCGTTATGCTGCCGAAATTTAGTTAGAATTTACGAATTTTAACAAATGTAATTTATTTGATAGGCCAGTACGGAAACCCAAGAGCCGATGGCTGCCATAGACAATTGGGCGGACATGCATCGTCGCGGGGACTCTTGGGTTAATACCCATGCGGAACATACTTTCGTAAGTATTTTTACTTTTCATATTAAATTTTTTTATACTGAAATAGTGGTTTTATAACACGTAAAAACAATTATAATGTCTTATTATGTAGAACACCCCGGAGGAGGAGAGACCAACGCAGAGAACACAGACTACTTCAAGCTCGACTAGACCCCCCCTTGACGAGCATGGCGTTTTGGAGCAAGTTCTTGGCATGCGTAGAGGACATAAGATAGGAGTGGGTCCAACGCTCTCCCAAAAGCATTACTCAGGGGCTTCTCCTTCATCTAGTGGTTCATTCTCGGACGCAACATCATCGGCTCAACCTGACCCACGTGTGGATCGTTATTTAAAGAAATTGTACCGGAAACAAATGTAGATTTACGACAATCAAATGAAGATGTTAGAGTTGGTGTCTAAATTGCAGCCTAACATCCAAATACCTGCGATTGATCATCCAGAACCAGTTGACCTAAACGCTCTTAATCTGCCTTCTTCAGATGATGACAGTCCTAATGATGATTCGGTTGTTGGCGATGCTACAAACTTAGACGATTAGTTTCGTTATATGTACTATTTTATTTTTCACATTATTTAGACTTTTATATTTTTTTGAACATTATACATGCAATTCATGTAGTATTCATAATATATTTTATAAATTTATTTAGATTTACTGTTTTTAATATTAATTTATATTTCACTTTTAATGTATCTTAATAAATTATATTCAGTATGTAACACAATAATGTTTAATTAAAATTATTAAAAATTAATTAATTGTCATTTTTTAAAAATTATAAAAAAAATTATTTCAGTTTATTGCGACGACTTTTTTAGACTTGTCGTCGCAAAAAAGTAAGATTATTTGCGGCGACATTTTTCAAAATATCGTCGTAAAAAAGATCATATTACGATAATTTTGCAACGGCGTATTAGCGACGCTTGTCGTCGCAAAAAAAAGATGTTGTCGCAAATACATTTGCGTCGACACTATGTCGTTGCAAAAACTTTTTTTGCGACGAATTATTTGTGGCGACATAACTGCGACGACACATCATCACAAAAACTGTTATTTGCGACGACACTCGGGTTTTTGTGACGACTTTTTGTCATCGTAAAAACCCATTTTTCTTGTAGTGTTAATAAGGTGAGGGCAATTCTCCCATAATAAGCTGGTTTTGTTAGGTTGAGTTGGGCCTAATATCCTTTGATTTCTATAAAATGGTATCAGAGCAGGTCCAGTTTTGCAATATTAGGTTCCTCAATATCGATTTATTCGCAGCGGTTTGGCATGATCCACGCTGTGCGTGAGGGGGCGTATTAGAATCCCACATTAACTGGAGATATTAGCATGATTCACTTAATAAGGTAAAGACAATTCTACTCTAATAAATTAATTTTTTTTAAATTGAATTAGACACAATATCCTTTGATTCCCCTATTCCTGGGCCTAACATTTATTATCCATATAAGTGAAGAAAAACTATACTGAGTGGTATTTTAGTTAATATTTACAAGTACGTGCCCTATTCTATATCTGAAGCTGCAAACTTGACGTACGTTTTGTCCCAACGTTAAATCTTCTCTTTCCGTGTCCGACAACAGCACGAGATAAAGCAAAGAGATCAAAAGCAAACGTGACGTGATTAGCAAAACAAAAAAATTGCAAACTTGACGTACGTGGACGATGAGAATCAAAACCCGAAAGTATCCTATTCCTAATCTTGTTAAAGACGTGAAGATACGACAAAGTACAGAAACGGCGACGGCCCGCTGCAACCTGGATAATGAGAGTGTGGTACACGTGTAGCATGTTTGCATGCTTATCCAAAGCTTACTCTCTTAGTGTCAATGCCACATGTTTCTGTCAGAAAAAGTGTGGAACTTTGGAGCTTTTGGTTTCTTCAATTTGGTTCCTCACAGTAATCAACTCATGAAGTTGGGCAGATTAAAAACTGTTGTATTATATCATAGGCTATCTTTCTTTCTGATATGAATGTCACATATGTAGCAATATAAAACTCATGAAATTAAATTATTACGAAATAAAGAGTGAGAATAACGGAGTCAGAGATTTGCCATATTTTTCTCTTTCACTACTCTCGTAATTTATGATATCTCCAAATAATGAAGACGTCTTACAAATTTTGAATGAAAAAATGATATGCTGTATCACTCGTATTGAGCGCACCACAATTAACAAATAGTGTCCTAAATCCTAAATTGTAAAACTCACTCTTATAAATATATGGTGTTAAAACATTATTAATGTGATGTCCTTTATTATTATTATCGTATTTTGATAGCTATCTTTCCACGTGTGGCTAGCTATTTTGCAAGATTCAAATATATGGAAGGTTTACCAAAAAGTGGTAAAGTGGCATAGTGGTGAGGGCGTTATACTTGTCTGTGCTTCAATTTCTGAAAGGTTCCAGTCATGCCTCACACAAGAATAATCCCTTTGACATCGACATTGTGAGTGTGTGGATTTTATCAATTTTGAGCTGATGGCTATTAAAGGTCCAGGATTTACACCTCTCTTTATTTCAATTGTGGTCTCAATAGACTCTTTTCTAATCTTCTTTTCAATAGCAAATAATTTATCCATAAATGGAAAAATTAATCACTCATAGCATTAATTATAACTCTCTTTTTTTTTTTTTTTTTTTTTTTTTTTTTTTTTTTTTATACTTGTGATAGCTAAAGGACATTATAACTCTTTTTTTTTTTTTTTTTTTTTTTTTTTCTTATCATGTTAAATACTTGTGATAGCTAAAGGACAAAGTCTTTTCACCTAATTTGTCTTTCCCTCATCCCTTTCAAGATAACCCAAATGTTTTCTTTCATAGGTCCTTGACCTGTGTGGGATTATGCTATTTTAAAGCAACTTTTGTATCACATTTTTAGTTAGATTAATTAAATAAAAGCTGTTGTTTTTTTTTTTCCATCACGTATTTATTTATTTGAATATACCGAATCCTTGAATTATATTGTATTTATTTATATGGATTTCATAATCAAAAATAAGTTTGCAACTATAAATAAATTTGGACATTTTGTTTATGATAGTTGTAACAAAAGTCACAATTAATTAATTTGACGTAATCAATTATGAGTCGCTGATACTAAGTGAAGTATTGAACGGATCAGAAACAAGATTTAATTTTAGTGGCTGTTTTAATCAAATCTTATAGGCACTAAATATATAAATGGTCTCAATCCTGATTTGGATTTTTCATTTCTTAAATTACTCTGGAGTGAGAATTTATTAATGTATAGTGATTAATTAGTATAACAATATTGGAATTTTGTGGCTCTTTGGGAGTCAATAATTTCCCCTTAAATTATCAAAGTATTTTATCACTTGAATCTTTGGCCGAAGTATTCTCTTTAAAGAATCAACATATTTGATTATGTTAGAGTGATCAATAAAATGAATAGCAGGCTTAAGGTTAGAGATGTAATTTGATTGAGCAAACGGTCATACCAATTAAATTATGGAGGGAAACGATCTGAGAAACTGAGTGCTGTTGGTGTTAAAGATGATGATTTGGTGATGACGGTATCCAATGCGGCTTCTAGGTATGCTTTCAGTCATTATACGATCAATGATTTGTGCACTTTTTGAGCTTCTTGTTCAATAATCTGCTAACCTAAAACTATGCACCTTAGTATTAGGATGAGAAACTGGGTTTCGTTGGTATAAAAGATTTTGATTTGGTCATGATGATATTGAATGCCGCTTCTGGCTATGTTTTATATCATGTCATTGGTATTCAAGCTCAAGAAAAGGGACGAATTTGAACCACTTTGCTTCCTAAAATCCATTGAGCACTATGTAAACTTCTCGTTCTATAATCTATTGATCTAAACTATTCATCTGTGTTGGTCTGAGAAACTGAGAGATGTTGGTGTCCAAAGTGATGGTTAGATGATGATAGTGTCCAATGCCTCATCTGGGTATGCTTCTTATATTTCTATCATCAAGTGTTGTCATGGAACCTTCAGAAACGGGGAACCTATATGTTTTCCGAAGCTGATGATTTGTGGAATATATAAGCTTCTTTGTCTATAATTTCTGTTCCTGACTTTGAGATCCCACACACACACACATGTAAACATATATATGAAATGTGGGTTTGTGCCTATTGTTTGTCCACAGCTTCTTTTCAATTTTTGTTCCTTGGTTTTTTCTCAAATGCTTTTCCTATCTTATATAATTCCTCTAGGTGCTATGTTGTCTTATTATGTAGATCATGTCTTGCATTTTTATGCTTTTTCCCCGTAATATTCAACTTCAACCTTGAAATATATTGCTGTTTAGATCTTATGTTAATGGTTATACCTTCTAATCCCATAGCACTTCCTCTGTAAAGTGCATAAGATGGTGCTGAAATTGATTTAAACTTTGTAGCTGATGAGACTATAAATTTAACTACATTAGTATGAACAAATCAGTGAACATGTTTTTTGTTTTGTTTTCAGGCAGTCTACGCATTTAAACAAAATGGAGCTTTAGAGATGTAGTGACACTCTGTTTTGAAATTTTTGTAATATGTTGGAATTTTTTGTGTATTATTTTTTGTTATTTCTTGGATCAATTTAATAGATTCCTCTTCAACTACCAATATCGGTGATTGAAGATAGTCAGTTATATTTTAGTTAAAAATAAAATATAATGTGACAGATTATAGATCACAATATGAAATACTACAGATTATGGCTGATGCTGGCGACCGAAGACCAACGTAATCTTTCATAATATAGATCATAGTTTGACAGACTATCGCAAACGCTTGCATAACCTGTATCCATAGTCTAACAAACTATGAGTTATAGTCTGACAGAGTATAGATTTAGTCTGACAGACTATGACCAGCGCCAGTGACCGGAGACCGGCGGTCGGCATAACCTCTATAGTCGCCGACGACTGGAAATGATGGGTCATATTCTAACAGACAATAGATCATAGTCTGATAGACTATGACTGGTGCTGGTGACCAGAGATTGGTGTAACCTGTCAAACTATGGTCGTCGCTAGAGCCCCGCCGGCCGGCTGGCAGCGGCTGCCGAAGACCCGTCGCCGACCGCTGGAGGCAGCCAGCATCTTGAAAATTTGCAATGTACCTTTAAGGTTATTTTAGTAATCTACGTATTGGGCCTTTGACTAGGTCTAGTCTAAAAGGATAGAAATAAAATGTTTGAGGGTTGATAATAAGTTGATATATCATTTTAAGGAGTACTTATAATCTTCTCCGTAAAAAATCGGGTGGATTAGGTTGAGACCCAGTATGCCATCTCTAAGTCTAAATAATGAGATAATTAATTTATGAAAATAAATAAGATAATTATCTTATCATACTATTTGATAGGATTTATCATAAAGTAATATCTTTGAAAATCAGTTTAAATATTTTGATATTCTATTTTGAATTAATTTTAAATTAATTCAGATAAAACAAGAATTACCTAGTAATTTTTCTTTGAAAGTGACACCCACTTTTCCCACAGAAATGTTGCACGTTAGCGCATGGCTTTATCGAGAAAATCATGGGATAAACTATACGGTTTAAAATTTGTGTTTAAAAAAAAAAAAAAGTTTAAATCGTTGGAAAAATGGTTGTGCGACAACCACTTCTCATGATTCTCTAAATGCATATGTTGCATCAGAGGATATTGAAAAGCAAATCCTGGTAAGGTAGTTATCCCACGATATTGAGTGTAATTGACTAATTGTTTTTTATTTAAAAAAAATCTTATTTAAATGTATAAATAAAGAGATGGCAAACAGCGTACGATATAATAAGACAATATTGAAAAATACAAAGTGTGTAAAAACGTTTTTTCAAGAGAGAAAAAAAGTCTGAAAAATAGTGAGATTTCAAAGAGTCATCTTATTTTGTAGACTGTCCATTCTCTTGGTGTAATCACGTATTAAGATGACCGTAAAAGGGTGCCCGAAGGCCGAATCTGTCGATTGGTGGTGAATATCGCGGTGGTAAGTCTAAAGAAAGATTTTCATCTATCTTGAAGATTACAAAATGAAGTTCATGAGAGAAGATTTCTGAACTAAAGTAAAATTTTTTAATCCTATTTATTTACTTGCATGCTTTAATCCTGCTTCCATTTCAGCGTTTTAGTATTAATGAAAACGGAATATTTTACAAATAATTTTTAAAAGGCTTATTTTCAGATTTTCTGATAATGTAAATGCCTTATTTCGTGATTTGTTCCATTCATGACCTTCTTGGAGGAGTTAATATAATCATCAACTATGTTACGGGATCCTACATAGCCTATGGTTATATAAATATAATTTAAACATAAAATAGTGTTGGTCATTGTTTAAGAAAATATACTGTGCAATATCGTTCAAAACGTCGTTGTTAATTTTCATATTTATCTTTTACACTTTTGTATTATTCGAATGTTAGTTTTCTGGATAATCCATGTCTGCGGACCAATTGATGAAAAATCATTATTTTCCTTTCGGATTCCATATGAAGCCATGATCCTTATCGCCTTACTTTGGTCATCTCTTGATGTCGGATAAGTTTATATATGTGCACAGTGCACTTGTGCAGCTAAAAACCTCACTATTGTCCGTTAGCATTGTTTTTTATTTCCACATCAATCTTATTATTCTCGAGGGATATTAGCACTATAAGTCCTTGAATTTTAAGCATTATAACTGTTTGGTTCCTAAGGTTTTAATTTTGGGTTATTGAATTTGTTTGTAAATCTTCTACTACTCAATAAAAAAGACTAATTGGCATTTATCAATCCCTGAATTCTTGCCCGAATTATAATTTTTGTTTTTTGAGTTATTTTATAATTAGACAGACTTTGAATTATTGTTTATTCTTATTTTGTCCCCTCAATTGTTTTATTCAGCAGCTAAAAACCTCATCTATTGTTTATTGCGACCTTATTAGGCTCCGGTTCAAAAGTTGTTCAAATTAACTCTATTTAATTAATCGATAAAGACCATATACTATTGTATGTTGATCAATCAGTCAATACCATATTAGTGAGAGAAAGAAAAGCTTGTCATTTTGTAATTGTGATGTAGAACTATAAATTTAGGCTGGGTCAAGTGTGTTGGTTTGAGGCCTGTTGGCCTGAGTTAAGATTTCAGAGTCTGAAAGTTTATTCAGGTCGAGTCAATCCAACCCAAATACTCTATTTTTAAAGATTTTGAAAAAATGCCGTATAAAATTTAAGACTGGTCGTAAGCTTTTCAGGCTCAAGGACCCGGTTGGAGACCTTATTAGGCTCCGGTTCAAAAGTTGTTCAAATTAACTCTATTTAATTTAATCGATAAAGACCCTATACTATTGTATGTTGATCAATCAGTCAATACCATATTAGTGAGAGAAAGAAAAGCATGTCATTTTGTAATTGTGATGTACAATTGTAAATTTAGGCTGGGTCAAGTGTGTTGGTTTGAGGCCTGTCACACTGTTGGCCTGAGTTAAGATTTCGAGTCTGAAAGTTTATTTAGGTCGAGTCAGTCCAACCCAAATGTTCTATTTTTAAAGATTTAAAAAAAATACAGTATAAAATTTAAGACCGGTTGTAAGCTTTTCAGGCTTAAGGACCCGGTTGGATTGGGCTGACCCACTCTCATTGTCCGACCCAAAATTTCTATTAAAGCCGTTGGATCAAACTGGGCGGTATGAACTTTTACCTCTAATATGATTACACTCAACCTTCGTTGATAGGACTCTGGCCTTTTTTCCCCTCTCAATGCACCTGCAAAACTATGTGTTTCAACACACACATACGCACTCCATCGGTATGCTTCCAGATACCTTTAATTGGGATCCATTTGCCAGAATTATGGAGTTCTTATGCAGAAACCTTCATGAACAATCGTCTTCACACACACACAGAGTTGGGGTCATGAGTTTGGAATTTCCACCATCCTCATTCCGTACTGACCAACATGCTAACCACAAGGACTTAATGTAATCCGATTATCCATCTGCAGGGAGTAGGTGTTTATATGGCACTGCCTTGTTAATTCACTTTTTTCAGCACTGATCAATTTTTTTGATTAAATTCAACAACATAAATCTGATCAAGTTTTAAATCAGGAGAAACATAAAAATAAATAATACAAAGTCCTAAACGGGAGATAAAGTTATTCGTAAGTAAATTACCAATACTCAATGACTGTAATATAGTGTGTTTGAGTTGTAGGGCGTAATTAACTGTCCTAATGATTTATTATTTACGCATAAAATTTTGCGGATCGATCTAAAATTCTGTCCTATTGTCTAACTAAAAATTTGGGGACAAAGTATCACGTGGACAAAAATTTAAGTGGCATTAGTGTCTATGGCAATCTCTAACGCAAGTATAATGCTAATTATATATTTAGTACATTTCAATCAAAATATACCATTTTCCTTCTTTATAATATTGCACTAGAGATGTTTTTAGCCTTAAAGTTCGCAAATATGAAGTTTAATGTGAAACAAAACAATATTTTTTTTTCTTTTTCAAAAAAAGACCATCCACATAAGAGAAGCCCATCCAAAATGGAAAAAGTTATTAATTAAAGTGTTTACTATAGTTATACTGAGACAGCGAACAACTTATTTAACGAGAGAATGAGTGAAATAACATATTTGATAGGATAATTACCAAATTATAGTATAATTTTTTAATATAAATAAATTATAGTATAATTTGATATTTTAAGTTTTCAAGATTATAAAAAAAAAATTCAAAAATATCCCTAAACACTCTCCTTCCCACCTCTTTATCCTTCGACCGACGCCGACGACCAACGACCGGTAAATATGATATATACCGTATTTACCTGAAAATATCATATTTACTCAAGAATTTGACCGCCGGTGACCGATAAATGTCGTATTTACTTAAAAATACCGTATTTACATGTAAATATGGCTACCAACACCAACTACCGGTAAATACCGTATTTATCCAGAAATCTAGCTACAGGCACTAGCGACCATTAAATGTTGTATTTACCTGAAAATACAATAATCGATGATAAATAACGTATTTACCTGAAAATCTAATCGCCGACACCACTGACTAAAAATACAGTATTTAATCATAAATCTGATAAATCTTGTATTTTCCTGTAAATCTGATGACCAACACCGAAACTTAGTAAATCCTGATTTTACTAGGAAATCTGATTGCGACCAATGAATCCCGGATTTATGAGGAAATAATACATTAATCAAGTATCTGGTAAATACTGTATTTGCAAGTAAATATTTTATTTTATAATATTGAATATGATAAATACTATATTTACACGTAAATACTTAAAAAGTAATCTAGTAAGTACTATATTTACGTGTAAATACTCAAATTATTATTATTTTTTGAATGCAATACTTAAATTATTTTCAATATTTAAAAGATGGTAAATACATTATTTATTTACAAAAAATACTTCAAAATTATGATATTTACAAAATCAATCTCAAAAACCCTAAATCAAAGCCATACTAAACCATAACTATAAACGAAACCCTGATACCAAAATTCTCTACCCCTGCCGGCAACATCGCTATCAGCACCGACGTCCACCAACCAACAATATATTAGAGAGATTGTAATATGTCTCTTCAAATCGTTGCAACCAATTGGTGATATGTTTTCACACATATCTGAGCACCTATTAGCAATAGATATAACTATTGTACTAGATGTATCAATCCCTGAAAAGATACCTTTACATTGAGAAAGGTACTTCTTGTGAATGGTTGTGATGATTGAAAAGGTTGCATTCATTCATGAAATGGTACGTGATGATTGAAAAGGTTACATTCATTTATGAAATGATACATTTGTCTTTATTAATTATGCATAAAATTTACAGATTTAATAAATGTTATGGAACTCAATATTATTGCTAGATATTGTGTTCAAGGGTTTGTTGTATATTGGGGGTAATTTTCCATTAAAACTCATTAGCAAACTTTGAGAAGTGATGACAAATAAAAGCTTAAAAGAAATTATTCCTATATGCCTCAAACCCTCTCTAATTTTCTGCATTCTTTTCATCCTCTTCACACAAATTCTCCAACAATCTTTAAGGTTTTAACTTGCTGCAATGTAGGTTGAAAAGAACATGGTGTCTTTCTTCAATCCGAATGTCCAACTTGATCGATTCGATGGTACTAATTTCACCCGCTGGAAGGGAATGTTGTTCTTCCTTCTCACCATGCGCAAGATCGCCTACGTGCTTAATCTAAAGTTAGAGCCACTTCCGGAACCAAAGGAGGATGATTTCGATGAATTGAAGGCATCAGGGAAGAAACGCGAAGATGATGAAGTCATGTGTCGGGGTCACATTCTCAACATTCTATCTAATAGACTCTATGATCTCTACAACTCGATGGAGTCTCCAGTGGAGATTTAGAAGGAAGGTACGGACAAATTCCTCATCTTGAAATTTCTTGAATTTGTCATGGTTGATACCAAGTCCGTTCTAGGTCAAATACATGAACTGCAATTCATTGTTACTAAGATTCGTGAATTGAAAGTTGCAATTTCTAACTCATTCTAAGTGGGGGCAATTATTGCTAAATTGCCTCAAAATTGGAATGGTTATAGAAAGAAACTCCTTCATAGGAGAGATGACATAACTTTGGAGGAATTACAAAAACACTTGAGGATCGAAGAATAGACTAAGTCTCGTGATCCCAAGGGCAAGATTACAGATTCTGTTGGTTTTCAAAACGTTTCGAGTGCGGAAGCGTGGTAGTGCGGATCATGTATAACGAAAAAATTTCATAAAACCTTTTGAATACGCTATAGATTATATTAAGTTATGCCAAAATAAATTAATCCCATTAATATGTAAAGAAAAATAGCATACTAATGATTAGAAAGATAACTTGAAGTCTTTGGCCAACGAACGTTCCTCGCTCCTAAAGCTTTCTTAGAACACCTACGCCTTCCTCTCTACTCCTTAATTTCGCAAGATAATGAGTGTGGCCTCAAGGTATAAACTATCAGAACGATCACTCGGTAATTTTATTATTCTTTCACTATCAATGCATGTATGTGAAAGAATTGGGAAAATTGGAAGAACTTTTCTTCTCTTTTTCTCTCTTAGGATTTTTGGCCAAGCTCTAAGAAAAAAGGGAGAAAATCAATCACCCTTCTCCAATTTCTATTGTCTCCTATTTATAGACAATTAGGAGAAGCCTTTGCTTGTAGCAAAGAAAATAAGAAATCGGTAACTACAATATTTTTAATCTCATTAGGAAACAAACATTCCTTCCCTTTTGCTATAGGGTGGCCGGCCATTTCTAAGGAAAGGAAAAGAAAATTCTTTCCTAATCCAGTTTCTAATTTTAACTTTAATTCAATTCTAAATAAAGTAACATTTTACTTCCTTTTTGAATTTAATTAGAAAACTTGTTAAACAAGTAAACTGGATTACTTGGAGAACAAGCAAATAAAATCCCGGTGAGATTTTTTTCAGTGTCACACGTCCCCTGTGGTCTCACCACAGTGTGTGATAAAATAATTAAATAATCACATTATTTAATGTATAATTAATTCTCAATTAATTGTTCGCGAGTGAAATAAAATTCCGATAATTCATTTTTATCTTGCAAATAATACAATGATGACGGGGGACTTATGGACCTATAATTATGAGCTCTAATAAAATTAATAATTAATTAAACTCTTTAATTAATTTATTAATTATATTAGTTCTAAAAGTTACTCCACTAAAAACTTAGAATTGCACTCTCGAAATTATAAGAACTGGAAGTGTCCATTTGATATAGTCACTGCATATAGATCGATCCTCCATAAATAATTCATAATTAGAGCTAGGTGAAATTCGTTAACCTCTCTAATTACATCTTTATCCTTGAGTACCATTAATTCTCTAATGAATAGTATATTCATAAAACATATTCATGAATACGAGCTTGTTACTTATTCAAGTACCGAATCAACCCTCAAGGGAATTATTTATCCGCTTCTTCAAAGAGGAAGGAATGGATTCCATCTTGTATATTAGCATTCCCGGCTACCCATTTCATCATGTTCTCAAGATACAAGGAATAAGATTTAGGATCTCGAAATCCATTCCGAGTAAATCAAAGAGCACAAATCCATAAATAGGAGTCTACTAATAACTCATGATTAAGATCATTCTATATATGACCATCGGTGGACTCAAATTTGATTTTCTATGCTTAACAAAAATTATCAGAAAATCAAATTGTGTTTATGTCTCAGTTCTACATAATCTCATTACGCATTATACACTCATTCAATATCCCTCTATATTAATGATGCAGATAACACTACTTCATTCTTAATGGGAATGACATGTATTAGTAATGTTTTAATTAAAGATTCTGAAACTTTAATTAAATTTATTATGAACATCGTTTCGATTATTATCCTTAAATATTATCCTCTCGTATATAATACTTATATACAATATTTAAGGTTACATATATAATCGCAGAATTTTCTATGATATTCATAAAGTATTCAATAATACATGCACATAAATAATGAATAAACTATTTTATTAATCAAATAATAAAATATCCTCATTATTAATGGCACATATCCCAACAAATTCCTCTAAGGTTAATGTTGCTAAAGCTAGTAAGTTTTTTAAGAACTTCAAAGTCAATAATGAAAAGAAATTCAAAAAGTCCGGTAATGGCTAAAAGAAATTTTCTTGAAATTGTTTCTTTTGTGGAAAGAAAGGTCATCGCCAAAATGACTGCAGATACAAGAAGAAAAAGGGAGAAGTTAACACCAACAAAGCCAATGTTGTTGAAGAAAAATCTGAAGACATATGCACTATGGTCTCAGAGATGCAAATTGGCATAATTACCGAAACCAACATGGCTGCAACTAAATCCTCCGAATAGTGGCTTGATTCTGGTGCCACAATCCACATTTGTAATGACAAGAAATTATTCTCATCTTACAAAGTGGAAAAGGAAGCACAAACAGTTCTCATGGGGAACAATGATGCAGTGATGGTTGCTGAAAAAGGTGTGGTGGAGATCAACTTTACTTCCAGAAAGAAGCTTACTTTTAACAATGTTCTTCATGTTCCTGATATTAGGAAAAATCTTGTATCCGCTAGTCTAATGTGTAATAATGAGCTTAAGATTGTACTTGAGGGTAATAATTGTATTGTATCTAAGAATGTGGTCTTTGTGGGAAAGAGATATTCTTGTGATGGTATGTACAAACTTAGCATTCACAATAAAGATGATATCTATTTGGCATGCACGTTTAGCACACTTAAATTTTAGATCTTTGAAATATATGTCTAAACACGGTTTGATTAATTGCAAAGATGTTAAAAGTGATAAGTGTGAAATTTGCATACATGCAAAAATGACTAAGAAACCATTTCCTAGAGTCAAACGAAATACTCAAATATTAGATATGATTCATATCGATATTTGTGAGTATAATGATATTTTGACAAGAGGAGGAAAGAGACACTTTATCACTTTCATTGATGATTATTCTAGATACACTTATGTGTACTTACTTAGGACAAAAGATAAAGCTTTTGATAAATTTAAAATTTATAAGGCGAAAGTTGAGAACCAAAAAGATAAGAAGATCAAAATGATTCAAAGTGAAAGAGGTGGTGAATATTTCTCAAATGTATTTGATGCCTTCTGTGAAGAGCATGGTATTATTTACCAAAGGTCAGCCTTTTTCACTCCTCAACAAAATGGATTGGCTGAAAGAAAGAATATGATTTTTACCGATATGATTAACTCTATACTTCTTAATGCTAAATTATCTAATAATTTATGGGGAAAATGTTTACTTACTACATGTCATGTTCACAATAGAATTACATCCATGAAAACACATGTCTCTCCATACGAAGTATGGAAAGGAAGAAAACCAAACTTGATGTATTTAAGGGTGTGGGGCTGTCTAGCATTCTATAGAGTGATTGACCATAAATCATCAATGTTATGTGCTAAAGGAATTAAAAGTATTTTCATAGGATATGCTGAACATTCCAAGGCATATAGATTATTGAATCTAAATTCTAATGTGATTGTAGAATCAAGAGATGTTGAATTCACCGAGAACAAGTTTAGCCTTGATTCTTCCACTGAATTAGAATCTAATGTTGATTAGCCATGTGTTAATACTCCCACTACCTCCGCTAATAAAAGGAAAGAGTCTATGACATCTTTCAAATAGAGGAGAAGTCAACGTGAAAGAAAAGTAAATGACTTAGCACCATATTTTATTTCATCTCAAGCTTTAACTTTTTTAGTTGAAGGAGATAGAATGGTGTACTTAATAAAATAGCATTGTTGCTTAATGTAGAACAAGATCCAAAGACATTTATTGAAGTTATGTCTTCAAGGGATGCCTCCTTTTGGAGAGAGGCCATGAATGATGAAATGGATTCGATTATGTCGAATCAAACTTGCATCTTGGTTGATCTCCCTCCGGGATCAAAACCAATAAGCAACAAATGGGTGTTTAAAAGAAAGTACAATACTGATGGGTCTATACAAACATTTAAGGTTAGATTGGTAGCCAAGGGCTTTAAATAAAAGCGTGGTATAGACTACTTTGATACATATGCTCCGGTAGCTAGATTGACATCCATATTTGCAATTGCATCAATATACAATTTGCATGTGCATCAAATGGATGTTAAGATGGCCTTTCTAAATGATGATCTTGATGAGAAAATCTATATGGAACAACCCGAAGGGTTTGTATTGCCAGGAAATGAGAAGAAGGTTTGCAAGTTAGTCAAGTCACTTTATGGTTTAAAGCAAGCACCAAAACAGTGGCATGAGAAATTTGACAATGACATTTTATTTCATGGTTTTAAGCATAATAATACGGATAAATGTATATACTCTAAATTTACAAATAATTTTAGTGTGATTATATGTTTATATGTTGATGACTTGCTTATCTTTGGAACAAACATGCACGGAGTAAATGATACCAAGAAGTATCTAACTTCACAATTTAAGATGAAAGATTTTGGTGAGGTAGATACTAGCTTAGGTGTAAAAGTGAGGAAGCATAGTAGGGGTTACTCGTTGTGTCCATCTTATTATATTGAGAAGGTACTTCTTAAATTCAATCATTTGAAGTTTAAAGAAGCAATTACCCCATATGATTCTAGAATTAAATTACTAGAGAATGCAGGCCAAGTGGTGGCACAACTTGAATATGCTAGTGCAATTGTTAGCTTGATGTATGTCATGCATTGTACAAGACCTGACATAGCATTTGCAGTATGCAAAATATCTTGGTTCACGAGTAACCCGGGTATTAAACATTAGAATGCAATTGGTAGAGTACTTAGTTATCTTAAAAGAACCATTAATTTGGGTTTGTCATATAATAACTATATGTCGGTACTTGAAGAGTACTCGGATGCAAGTTGAATAACAAGTGTAAGTGATAAAAAATCCACATCCAGTTGGATTTTCATAATTGCGGGAGGAGCCATCTCTTGACTTCTAAGAAACAAACGTGCATAACTCATTCTACAATGGAGAGTGAGTTTATAGTACTTGCCGCTGCGGGCAAAGAAGCGGAATGGTTGAGAAATCTATTATTTGATATTGAGTTGTAACCACAACGAATGTCATCTATTTCTTTGTAGGCAATAGTGAAGCTACTTTGTCTAGAGCTTATAACAAGGTTTATAATGGGAAATCTAGACATATTAGCTTAAGAATTGAATATGTGAAACAATTGATAACCGATAGTGTTATCGATATTGTTTATGTTAGGACAAACAAGAACCTAGCGAATCCTTTGACGAAAGGTCTTTCAAGAGACTTAGTTAAAGAAACATCTAGTGGAATGAGACTAAAACCTTTCTTTGAAAGAGTCATCGATGATGGTAACCCAACTATGTAGTAGTTGTACCGCTATTCTATAGTTAAATGGGTAAAAATAAGTCATTGTTTTGTGACCGGGTTAGCACCGAAATTTAATTTGTCCCTTCCAGGATGTCGGTGTAAAAATAGCTACGTGATTGAGGTTGAGTTTGTACTCTTAATGAAGTTTGAGTCTCATTGTAGCTAGAGACATAATTTGAAACTTTACCTAAGTGAACCTAAGGAATGGTGCCGTTCCTAACAAGACCATGGTTTAGTCTCGTAAATGTCCATAATCTAAGATAGAGCACAAGGCCGGAATAGTGCTAAATGATTGGAATAGATTTTTAAGTCTGGGATAACACATATGTGATATATTTCCAGTATTTTCTTAAGAGATAAAGTTTAATGCAAAGCACACTGTTGTCTTGTGAATACTTTGAAGTATAGTCACTAATTGGAGGTTAAAATTGAAAGATATCTATATGTATGTATGTGTTTATCGTTGTTAATTATGGATAAATATTACAATCTAGTGGGGGATTGTTAGAGAAATTGTAATATGTCTCTTCAAATCGTTGCAACAAATTAGTGATATATTTTCACATATCTGAACAGCTATTAGCAATAGCTATAACTATTGTAATAGATGTATTAATCCATGAAAGATACCTTTACATTGAGAAATGTACCTCTATGTGAATGGTTGTAATGATTGAAAATGTTGCATTCATTCATGAAATAATACGTGATGATTAAAAAGGTTGCGTTCATTCATGAAATGATACCTTTGTCTTTATTAATTCTCTTAAAAATTTACAGATTTAATAAATGTTATGGAATTCAATATTATTGCTAGACATTGTGTTCAAAGGTTTGTTGTATCTTGGAGGTAATTTGTCATTAAAACTCATTAGCAAACTTTAAAAAGTGAGAGCAAATAAAACCTTAAAAGAAAGTATTCATATACACCTCAAACCCTATCTAATATTATGCATTCTTTGCATCCTCTACACACAAATTCTCCAACACAACATTGCCACCGAAAATCTGCAAAAAAATTCACAAACCCAAACAGAACAAAATTGCATAAACCGAATCACGAGGAACGCACCAAAACTCATCCAAACTTGCACCAACAAAATACAAAAACCGAATCATGAAGATATGCACTAATTTATCACTATTTTTTTTTTTTAAAAAAAGCTTTTCTATTTGTTATATTTTCTCCTTTCCTATGAACCCGCAAGTATATATGGATCCGGACCAGCCCATATTAAAGAGTCTTGAACATGGAATAAGATCAGATATGCTGATCATGATCAAGTGTAGCTAATAGTGGACTAACAAATCAACGGAGTTTTACATTAACCAAATAAGTGAGAAAAATCAATCTGGTAACTTGCTATAGCATATGCTGGGATGGGATTACGGGAACCAAACCCCAGCCATTATTCCTCATTTAAAATATTGAAAAAAATATTAACCTTTTGAATTCATACATAACTAATTTTCATTGATGAACTCATATTTTTATTTTAATTAATTTTTTTACTAAATTTTGGTGCCAGCTAGAAAAAGCGAAATATTTCAAAGAGCAGCCCTATTTTCTCCGGGGAGGTCGGACACAAAAATAAACCCTACTTGTCGGATTTATTTGAGTCCCATTATAGGGAGCCTGTCTTTTTGTATCTATAGAGATGAATCTCTATTGGTCAAAAAGAGTTTTCCTTTTTCGAATTAGTTAAAGTACCTATCTTATATATTTTAGGAACTAGGAGCTCATAATGACTAGTCGGAACAGAACCTTTTCTATTATAATCTCTTTGGTATTTTGTTGGTGGATGCGTTACAAGTGATTAACGCACATACTTTTAGAAAGCGAAAGTAGTTAGTGTTTTGAAATTGGATCGTACATGATAAACTACCAACACTTTAGGAAGTTGCCATGCGGTTTCCTTCCACCATAAAGTACTGTTGCACTAATTTGAAGGGACCTCTTTCTTTTGTCTAGTGCCTACGCAGTACGTTGACAATATTTCGAGAAGCAAGACTAAAATCAATTGACTGCAGGATTAATTCAAAAGACAGCGTTAATTGGAGGAGCACGATGACAGTAGATTCGTGGAAACCACCGCATATAAATTAGAAAATAGGGTTTTTAAGAGGACACCAAGTCCAATCCAGCCAAGTCCGATATTAAATGCTCGAATTATATCGATACTAAAGAAGAAAGCTACCACGACTTAAATAAGGAAATAATTAGAAAGAGGAAACTACTTATTCTCTAGTTGACAGCGTGTCAGCTCAAGGGGAAAAAAAAAAAATTGGAGATCATCTCCTATAAATAGGGAGTTATGATCACGAATTAGGCATTTAATTTTGATCTCATCCATCACATTCAGACCTCATAATTTACACTTACTCCCTCTCTAGATTCTCTCTCTGAATCACCTTCTCTTATCTCTCCCTTTCTTACTCTCTATTGCAACTGTACTCTTTACACGATATAGTGAAATACCGAGACCTTATAATAGACATTACATTAATATTAAAAGTGAACAACTATAAATTCATGTGTTTATTTACTTTTTCACACTCTACATTCTCATTTCAGCATTATGTCAACTCAAATGGATTCCGGCCGACTTTCCAACGTGATCGACACTCGGAATTAAGCGGCCATTGACCCTCTAAACAAAATTAATTGTAGAATTCTACTTGTACAATAATAGTAGTAGCTGCCTTTTTGAATATCTCCTACAACCTGTTAAATAATTTTGAGAGTTTATTCAAGGCAATATATATGAAAGAATTTCAAATGAATCCCATATAAATTCTATCGTGGACTTGAAAGCTGTCCACACACACGTGTATATATATATACACACACATTATATATATATATATATATATATGAATATGTATATACACACTTTGTTAAACTTGGGTCAAGTGGGATATTGAAGGACAATATAATATATAGTCGCTAGGTAGAATGTTAGAGGATTTCATTTGATTTTTGATTTTGTTGGTGCTACATAGAATGTAAGAAGATCGTGTTCATTTACCTTATTTAGAGTCTCTATCAAGTTCATTGTTATTAATTTGCATAGTTCAATATTTTGTGTATGTATACTCGCAGGTTATCATTTTGGGAGTATATATGCTGGTTGACTCAACAGGCCAAAGGGATCGATCGAATGGACTCTCAAAGGTGTACTCCAAATTCTTTCTTCCTAAAAAAGAATTAATTTACATATAATATTGTTTATTTTAGTTACTTCTCTTATTTAGTGCGGTTTTTTCTAGCTAATTAAGCCGACTCATTGAAAATGCTAGTTGATAGTGTGGACGCATTAATATCCATGTTCTAGGTGGCATCGTAAGCTTCGGTGCAACTTCAAGTCTACTTAGGTTGTAATTTTCTCTTCGTCTTTCCAACAGTTTTTCATTGTTTCCACTTTCCAGTCTCCACCTACAATTAAATACTCAAATTATAGCTACGCGCACACAGATTATGTAAAGCAACCGACTCTGGTTACATTTAAATAGAAGACGCCAAGTAGAGAAGTCGGTTTAAAATTTCTTTTTCTCTCTCTCTTTTTTGTTTTGTTTTTTTCTTTTTCTTTTTCAATCGTCTTTTCATGCCACTGAAAGGCGCATTATTGTAAAACGAATCGTGATGGGGGTATTATTACAATTTTCTTTTTTATGTATATATTATTACTATTTTTCTTAAATATTTCTAAGGGAACTTTTTCAAGAATACAACATGAGGGGGTAAACTTAATGAGATTTATTATTTAAAGAATCTGTAATTTGTGTATTTATAACACGTTTGAAACCTATCTGTTAAATTAAATGTATAATATTTCAATTAATATAAGTACACTAAAGTGATCATCTAAATTTGATGATAAATACATTACAAAAGTAAAAACTTAATTTTTTTCTTTTTGCGAAAGAAATTGATCGTTCTAATTAAGCTGAAGATTTTCTCCAGTAGAATAAACATCGGGCTGAAAATATCTTTAATTATAAGTTCGAGAATATAAATTAGTTAATCTTATCAAACTATAGAACTTGTAGGAATTAATTAGAAGCTAAAAGAACTCCGCGTGATTTGAGCGTCATGAAAACGCCACGTGAAACTACGTACGAAAAGCTCCTTGACGAAGGAAACTATATGTTGTATCATTTGGAAAGTCATATCAATTATTATGTAAGACATGTGATGTCGTCGTACGTTAATACTAATTATAAAACAATTAAATTATGCAATAATCAATGTTGTGTATGATGCAATGAATTCTAATATGATTCATGAAAACAAATTAACGATAATAGGGAAAGCAAAATAATTCACGTATGTGCCGAATGAAACTTTCTTAAATTTTCTAGAAAATAAAGAATGAAAACATAAGCTTTTCTTATAGGAGTAAAATTAACTTTAATTAGGAGGAAAAAATAATTTATGAAGAAGAAGGAGCTGCAAATAAGCTTTCGTTTATGGCAACATCACACTAAATGAACCTACTTTGTGTGTGTGTAATAGAATATGACATTTAGCAACAAGAGAAATGCTAGCATCACTCTCTTTGTCACTTTCTACATTGTTTGACACGTGCACTCCACTGTCTCATTTTTTATTTGAATAATAATATATCATGTCAGTAGAGTCCATGTGTCACACAATGAATGCAGAATGTAACAAAAAGAGTGACAAAAAATATAACAGTAGTATTTTTTTTTTAAATAACAATGGATTAGGTAAAAGAGGGCCAAAGTTGGAATGAAAGCCTTGCTTAACTTTCTCTCTAGCCATTAGAATCTTAATAAATGAATAGCTCCTATTTATTTATAATTTATGGTTTTCCTAAAATATAGAGCTGATGACTAAAGGTGAAAAATTTAGTGACCAACTTTCCTTGGTTTCGTCATTGTTTTTATTTGTTGTCACAAGTTTCCACGATTCTTCTTACGTCCTTAAAGGGAGAATTGCTATTTATTTAGTATATAAAGTTAGTGTAGGAGAAGTAAAGTAACATAAATTAGGCGAATGCAACACAAAAAATTGAGATTGTTCGAGTCGAAATTAGAGTGTGTATTTCTCTAATTTTTGGAATACATATTCCTTTTTTTTTTTTTTTTAAAGAAAAAACGCGAACGAAGTGTGTATACTTTTATTTCCTGGCTCCAGCTATGGCAAATGGCACCTTCGACCAACTTGCAACTTTCATCATCTGCAATTATTTCTATAACATGGTATTAAATCTGTCACTAAACGTAAATTTGTCCCTTGACATGAAACAAGAATGGATTTAGAATCTAATTTAGTCATGACAATTATTGAAAAAAAGGTAGCACCCAACTGTAGTTACTTAGATAACTTATTAATCTTTGATTAACCAATATATAGTTTTTTATTAGATTTATCGTTATAGTTAATATTCTATAATGTTATCATTGTTGTTTTCAATCAGAAAGTATTTTTTTAGCCACGATATAGTAGAGGAAAATTCCGCAGCAGGATAAAATTATCGACAGTAAATATTTTTGTTGTTATATTATATCAGATTAATTAAATTAACACTCTAGCTACATTGAGAATTAATATCTTAATATTTGAAAACATTAATAATCTTGAGAATAAAAATATTAATTCTTGAGACTTAATATTTTCGGGCAGGATAAAAAATATTAATAGTAAATAGTTTTGTATTATCATCGTGCTGTGATTTTTACATAATATGACAATGAGAAATATGCATATATTCATAAAAGCCGATCAATATAAAATTTAGCACACAGACCGTGATGACGGTACATTGTCTAATATATCTAACAACCAACCAAGCGGTGGTTTTACATTCTCTAACCAAACATTAATGCTCAATGTTCGTTCGTAGGTTTTGTTAATATATAAAACTTTCTTTACTGTCCTCTAAGGAGTTATCGGATTGAGGTTGCTTCAACAAATATATATATATATATTCCATAAAAAAAACAAATAGATAAATGTCATTAATAATTTCAATTACTTTTCTAACAATAAATAAAGGGAATTCTAAAATAGATAGAATATGAGAAATATTCTAGACAAGTTCTTACCATTAGATCATATCTAGTTATAGTTTTTAAGGGTTATTTTATTAGATTTATATTGAGTTAAATTAACTCAATATAATTCTATTAGAATTATTACATTTTATTAATAAAGAAAATTCACCATAAAATTAACTCCCTTAAATATAATGAAAATTCTCTAATATACCTGACATATTGATATGATAAATTTTTTTAAAAGTTAAATGTATGTATTTTTTAATTTTTATGTGATTTTACACCGATATAAAAAATATGAATAAATAACAAAAACTTCACAATTCACATGGTTTTTTTTTTTTTTTTTTTTTTTTTTTTGTGTTCCTTAATACAATTCGAGGAGCAATTTTCCACCGATGTAAAAGCTGCTTATATAATATTTTTCAAAAAGGACGGTGCACAGTCATATTTATGGGACCCTCAAAAGGAAACTACCATGCAGTTTCCTATGTCGATCCACCCAAAAAAAAAAAAAAAGAAAAAAGAAAAAAAAGTAGTTCACAAGCCCAAGGCCGAGCAATTTCATTGAAACTCCCATAGCTTCATTGAATTTATTTCCCCAAGAAATTATCTAATTCCATTCTCCTCTATATATAATCCATTCCATCTCTATTGCCTAAAGAAACTCAATTCTATAATCATCTTTTTCTTCATCAAATAATGGCCATTAGTACTTCTGATCATCATGATCATCATCACGCAGTTTCCAAACCATTATCCAAATGGTTTGCAAACAAGACTCTTAAACTAAGTTTCCACCGTCGCCGATCAAAATCAAGCTCTTCCTGTTCAAGCTCTCCAAGCTCTCCCATTTCTCCTTTACGCACCCCAAGAACTAGCCCTACTACGACTATTGCGATAATCGGCACAAACAAAGAGGACGAGCTGAGGCAAGTCTTCCGCCGTTTCGACCAAAACGACGACGGCAAGATATCGGCTTTTGAGCTGCGGGCGTACTTCGGGTCCGTCGGGGAATACATGTCCCACGAGCAGGCAAAGGGGGTGATCAACGACTTCGACTCCGACGGCGACGATTTGATTGACTTCCAAGACTTCCTAAAGCTGATGAAGAGAGATGATCATGATCATCAAGATCTAAAGAATGCCTTTGAGATGTTTGAGTTGGAGAAGGGTTGCATCACCCCTAGAAGCTTGCAAAGGATGTTGGGTAAGCTTGGGGATGCCAAATCATATGACGAGTGTGTGGCCATGATTCAGGTGTTTGATACGGATGGCAACGGTGTGCTTGATTTTAATGAGTTTCACCAAATGATGACTTAACATATACATATTCATATATTTATATATATATATATGTGTGTGTGTGTGTGTGTGTTGTCAATTACATCTTGTGATTAGTTTGAGGACGAGCTTATAATCAAAAGAACCCTCAAATGATCAAGAAAGTTACCACATATATATATATATATATATATATGTATAAATATGCGTAAAAAATTGTTTATTAGCATATACTATGTACACAATTTTCTGGTGGTGAATTTTGAGATGAAGCAATTGTATTTTCGGTTCGGTTTGGTTTGTACATATATGTAAATGGTCCTTGTAAGCCTTGTCCTTTCCCTTTGCACTCAGGTTAACAAGGTTTTCTCTAGCCAATCTTTTTATGTGCTAGCTAGCAGAGCTAGTTGCACCATGATCAACAAGTTTTCTTTTCTTTTCGTTTTTTTAGAAAAAAGTTTTATAATAATTGCTAAAAGAGAAGGGACAGATTTTCCAAAGCACGCGTAAACCTCTATTGGCAAGATAACCGATGTTGCAGAAAATAATTTATGAAGCCAAAGTTGGAGAAAGAAAAGATCGAGAGCAAATATTCGCGTTTGTTTGGAAAGCCCCATGACGCCATTTGTAAAACGCTTAAAGCAAAAGCAAAGTTTGTGAGGGATCTGAGGCAAGAAACAAAAGATTGGCAATATACATATGTTCTTTTTATCACTCATAAACTGCACTGACATAATATATTATTATTTAAATAAAAATAAAATAATAAAATTTATATATCAAACAGTAAGTACAGAAGTAACAAGAGAATAATATTAGCATTTTTTATAGGCTTTCGATTAATACGGCTAAGAGAAATATTAAATCACTCTCTGTTATTTTTTATATTTATTATTTAATGCGTAGAATTTACTATCTCATTTTTTATTTAGATAATAATATATTATATTAATAGAGTTTAGTGTTAAATATTGAATGTAGAAATTACAGAGAGTAACTGACCTAATTGGTTTATCTTTTCCGTGAGAAAGAGTAACCAATCCATGATGGTCATGAACAAACATCAAGAGTCTCCAATATTCTTGTGAACCCTCAAAGTATATCGTGAAGCAATTCACGTGGGTCCAAACTCGCTACTATATACTTTTGCTTCATTTGAACTTTAAAGTATGAAAGAGAAAGCACCTGAAGATAAGTTTCATATTTCATAGAAAAAAACAAGAAGAAGAAAAAACAGCACCAAAAAAAAAAACCAAAAAAAACAAAAGGAAGCAAGCAATGAAGCTCCTCGTTTGATCGCATTGAAAAGACATGCACATGTTCTGGTCGTACAAGGTCTGGCCAATTCATTAATGCGTTCAATGTCTTGCCGTCAATTATATGTGTATGTTGTGTGTTATTTATTTCCATTTAACACTTTTGAGAAATTATATCTTTATTTTCAATCAAAGATTAATTCCTATCCTGTGCTTATTAATGCAATTGGATCTACATATAGAACATATACCATCGGACCATAAGTTTTCCTATAGAACTCTAAAAATGTCTACTTGACTTCCACTGTTCATCAATACTACTGACTATTAAAATGACACGCCAATAGTTACAGATCACTCTAATCAGCCTTACATACATATACCGGAGACATAATCTTGGAAAATAATTAAAATTTTATTTTTTATGGAGCTTGATTTAATGTAACGTTCTCCGAAATTAAACTTGTTTAATTATGATAATTGTGATTTATTAGTATGTCTAAATTGATTTCTTAATTAATCATGAACTTTTAAATTTATTTTTGATAATTGCAGTTTCACCATTCTTTACTTTTATTTGTCTTTCTTTATTATTTCTTTTCCTTCATTCTATTTTCCTTTTCTTCTTTTCTTTTCTTTCTTTCTTTCTTTTTCCCTCCTCTCCCGTAACCCTCTCACTCTCTCACACTCTCTGTTAGTCTCTCCCTCTCTCCCTCACCGAGCTCTCTTTCTCTCTCTCTCTCTCTCACCCATCTCTTCCTCACTCTTTCTTTCAAGTTTTCCCTCTCTCTCAAGAACGTTCTTGAACCGGATTTGAAGAAAAACGGGGATTTCTAAGAGATTTTCAACATCAAAGCTTGGATTGAGGTAAAACTCTTTGAAACTTACTTTAGATTTTTGGATTTAGCTTTGTGGAACTCATTTTAGTCGAGTTTGATGATTTTTGGTTTAAATTTTGTTTTCAAATGGAATTCGAATGGGATTTGGCGAAACCTTGATGAAAATTGGGGGTTTTTCATTCTTTGGACCCCATTTGTTGATTTGAAACTGGATCTATACATTTCCCTTGAGAATATGTCGAAATCGGACCCAAAATTGCAAGTTTTGGCTTTGTTCCTCGCGAATCGGCCATTGTTGGCCCTGGAATTCTTCCCCACCGGTCGACCGGTCACGCTTCCATCGGTCGACCGGCCACCTCTCTACCGGCAGACCGGTGGAGTTACACTCCTCTGTCACCGGTCGACCGGTTCCCACTGAAACTGACTCTAAACAGCCCAAAAAACCATGTTTTGACCCCGAAACTCGATGTGGGATTGACCTAACCTCATTTGAGAACTCAAAATGAGTGGATTAGCCACATGAATCCTTGTTTTCCATTCGATTCTCC
>NW_010362077.1:10271-92883 GCF_000414095.1 Morus notabilis | reverse complement strand
ATCATGATTTGAATTAAGAATTGTTTATGAACATTGATTTTGAACTATGGCACACTAATATAATACAATTGCATCTAATTAAATGAGAATGTTTGGTGAGAAAGATCAAACTCTAAATTGTTGATTTTGATGGGAAAGCTAGTGGCACGATTGGAATTGGAGCCTCAAAGGAAAGCGGGGGCTAGGAGAACGGAAAGCTAAACCAGGTTTGATATCTAAAAAGGTAGGATATTCTTGTCCATATCCTTGTTAGCCTTACTTTAAATGGTTTTAGCCAATGAAAATGTTTTAGAGCAAAACATGTTGAAAGAAAATGATTTTAAAGGAAATAGCATGAATAATGCTATTAAATTTTCCAATGATTTTGGAAATGAGATTTTAAAGAGTATCATTTCTTAAAATGAAATATTTAAGGAATGATACAACGCATGGTGGCCACAGAGATCGGGATGTGGGAATCGCATCCTTGAGGGCAGGTCTCGAAACCCGTACGGATCCACTTCTTGTTTAGTGGAATTATGGCTCTGCACTTTTCATTTGACATACATTTTTACCGCTTCTTGTTTAGTGGTATGATGAGCTGCACACTTTCATTATACAGATATTTTCTACTGTGAGTATTTCCTTTTCTAAAAAGGGATGACCGGTTCCGGGTGTATATCTTCGGACCGTGAGTACCTTTATTTTAAATGCTTTGTAAAATTATATCCTACTGGGCCTTTCGCTCATCTTTCTTGTTTTCAAATGTATTAAACCCCTCCAGGAGACGCGAGGAGTAGTGCGGAGTAGGTAGCTACTACCGGTGACGTGGACTTGACCTCAGAAAGTGAAGAGTTATCTTTCTTCTTATCTTTTATTTCAAGGCATGTATAAAAGATTATGGATTGTAAACTTAAATATTACTAGACTGTGGTTGATGTCACATTTACTCATGTTTATATTCATGTATGCTAAACACCTGTGGAAATTCCTGACTTGATACTAGGGACGTAGTTTTAAACTGGTTTGGTTGGAAATTCCACCACCGTTTCTGGAAATTGAATTCCTTTCTTGAAAAAGGGGCTCGTTTGGAAATACCTGGATGTTTTGGATTTAAAAGAAATTAAAATGTTTGCTAATCACTCTCTCAAATAGGTTTAAGTTTCTAAACGAGCCTCCACGTCACTAACCCCGGTTTGGGGGCGTGACATTTAATATTTTTTAATAGTGACATACATATTAATAAAAAAAACACATAAAAATTCTCTATGTTTTTTATTTACTATATTAAATTAATTTTTATCTAGACCTTGATATTGTTATAAAATTTAGGATCATAGTATTTATTTTAATGGAATGAAATTTCTGAATTTATTAAAAAGATTAGATTGTGCTACTAAGAAAAATATTAATAACATATTATGTGTGGATCTACCTGTTTGTTTCGAGGATTTGAGATGAGAACTTGAGTGAAAAAAATGAAATTATATTAGAGAAAACACTATAAAAAATGTTGCATTTGAATTTTTATAAGGGAAAACACTATAATAAAAATAATTTAAAGAAAAGTTTATGATTTATTATGATTTTGTTAAGAATTATTATGACATTTTAAATAATTGAGCGCCATTATTTATGACATAAATACAGCCTCTATCCCTTACGAACTAATATGTTGTGCAGAGTGATTTATTTCTCCGTATGTGTTAGTCTCGTTATAAATATATATTTATATAATATATACTAGTATTTATAGAGTTCTTAATTCTTAATTAGTACTCCGATTGTGTATTGATTTTCTTTTTTCCCCGGGAATGTGTAAATTGTTAGATGTGGACAAAAAAAAAAAGAAAACTAGAATGCCACTCTTGTAAATAAGTTTAAAAGAAATTACTTATTATCACGTATTTTTTTTAAGAAAGTAAGGATGACACTTGTCAAAAAAAAAACTTAGCATTTGAATAAGTTTGGAAGAGAGGTTGTATTTAACACTCCTCTACCAAAAAAAAAAAAAAGAGTCTATCAAAAAACTAAAAAAAATAATATTATAAATTATAATTTAAAGAAAATTATAAAATTTATCTTTAAGAGTGTATGAGTCTGAATTTTTACTGCATATTCTTGATTAATACTCTTTTATTAGTATAGTTATTTTATTAAAAAGATTATTAATTAAGAATAAGATATAAAAATCCTGACACGTGCATTTTTAATGAGTATTTATAATAGGCTATTTACGCATCCAACACAATCCGAAAGGTAAGAGTTTAAATATAGAAACATTTTTAAAATATTATAAAAATAGTAAAATTTTGATATCATTTGAATAATAACTACATCATTATGTAGTTTAAAATGTGACATTATTATAATAATTATTATATCATTTTTATTATATTTATAATATTTTGAAAATTTTGTTAAATTTGAAATTAAGATATGAAATTTTACCATTCGGTGTAATTGTCTCCTTTTTCTAAAAATTTTTTTTATCCGAACAACAGGCTCTAGAATATTGTTATTGATAAAAAGATAATCATGATGAATATCTCTTAAAAATATATGAGTTAGAATTTGTATTCTTTATTGTAATCTTTTTATTCAAATAATTGTACTAATAAAAATAATACTTATTAAGAATAAAAATAAAACCAATTCATTCCGTACGAGCAACCATTTTTTATTCGTTTAATATTAAGAATAAAAAATATTTAGTATTAAAAGAATGATGGAACAAGTTGAGCCCATTAAACGGATAAGCCTAAACTCTAAAAAAACGTTTAATTTATGAATTAAAATTATGAGATTAAAATTATTTTTTATTTATGTATAATTTTTATAAAAAAAATTTTATAATAAATTATGAATTATAATTTAAATTATTATATGAATTTTCTTACTAAACTTCTCTCCCATAGACACAAATCCTAAGAAAACCAATTCCTTCCGTACGAGCAACCATGAACAACACGCGGACACGAACTTGACGAAGCTGGAGACTCGACTCAAGAGTGGCGTAAGGTTGCAACTCATCTAACGTTTACGAAAAATACGTCATCAAAGCGTCCATAGATTGCCACGTGTATATGTCTTCGTATATTATGCCAACAAGGTATTAATAAAAAAGCACACGCTCGGTACACCAACATATTATCAGGTCAAATCTTCTATTGGTTAAATATGTATAAATCACATAAGAATTTAAAAATATAAATATTCAACAGTTTAAAAAAATTTAACATATTAATACGTTAACCGTACCAAAAAAATCTCCATAATAGATTATCAATTAATATAATAAGAGTTAAAAGAAGAAAAGCAAGCAAGTCAATGAAGGTCTAGCGAAAAATTGTATACTACAGAATCAAAAGAGAAAAGAAAAAAAGAAAAAAGAAAAGAAGAAGAAAAAGCATATTTAATATCTTGAGTCTTGACGAAGAAAATGATGGGGAAATTAGGTGAAGCAGAGAAATAAATTAGGGATTGGGAATTTGAAAGAAAATGGGGTTCACTGATTTTGTGTCCGAAAACATTGGATTTGCAGAAGCAGTAGTATTCAGCGCCGCCCCCAAGTCTGGCGCCCGCTTCCAATGGGGCGGAACCTTCTTTGCCTTGTCAGTCACTCTATTCCACTTTCACTCTTTTTACTCTCCACAATTGTGATTTCTCTTCTTCTTCTTTTCACTCTTTATCCCAATTTCATTTGCATTTTAATCTTGAGTATGTTATTCCTCTGTGACTGTGAATATATATACATATATATATTGCTGATTTAGTTGATTTGTATGTGAATTGTATTTGCA
Source organism: Morus notabilis (assembly GCF_000414095.1). Lineage (NCBI taxonomy): Eukaryota > Viridiplantae > Streptophyta > Magnoliopsida > Rosales > Moraceae > Morus > Morus notabilis. The sequence goes on along the minus strand of NW_010362077.1, from coordinate 89,101 downwards.
GATTATTGTTGATTCTAAACCGAACAGGCCCGCACAGATCGTCTATGCAAACTAATCTTTTAGTATTTTTTCTCTTCACAAGTTTCCCAAACTTTCTATTCAATATTGTTAGGTGCTGGCCTATTCTTGTTATGTTCATCTTGGTTATGTTTTTTATTTTTATTTTTTATTATTTTTCCAATACTCCACCAATTCGCGTACTAATTAATCTAATTACGCAGAGGATCGTTTGGATATTGGATTTCATTTTTTGCTGTTTCAGCACACCTCTTCTCTCCAGAAGATTTTCCAGGTTTATATATCTTCTTAACCATATGATAAAAAACCAAAATTGTGTTTTATCAAAATTAAAAGTACGACATTTATGAAAACACAAACGAAACATAACATTTGAATGAAATGCGATAAAAGCTTTGGTTATATCTCTCTTACTTTTATTATTTTCTTATTTGTGCAATACTAAATTTGAATGTCACTTGTAGATTGTTTGCTCAAATGTATTTGTGTTAACCGTATGTGCAGTTTCGCGTTTTATCCTTTTCGTCATCACACCTGATTGGATCGCCAAGGGACTGCGAGGTAGCTCCGCAGGCTGCATCTTTTGTCTCACAATCGGAGTTTTTCTTGTGCTAACGAAGCTCCGGATTATGACAGCAGATGATGAATTCCAATTCAATTATAATTGCTTTTGGTATTTTCTTTGTATAGTAGCTCTAATCTTGTTTACAATAACGCTATTCTAGAATAATGAGTTCAATTAGAATGGACATTGATGTTTTGCTAATGAATGAATCATTTGATTTTGCTTGTGCTGAAGGTGATCATAATGCTGAGTAAGTATAAATTTTGTTAACATCTTTCTCTGCTTCTGGCAATGTCAATTACTGTAGTTTTCCCAAATAAAATAAAGATTTGAGGATAACAAGTTTTGAGCCATTCATGATTTCCACAAAGTTGTACTGTAGAAAAAATAGACTGCATTGTTTTTTACTTCCTCGGATTAGGCTCATTTTGTCCAAGATAGACTTGCCCGTTCTTTTCAGCAATGGAAGGTTATCTTGCTGGAACGGAAGATCCTTGGCCCACACATTGGAGTGCGGTCCGTCAAGTCGAAGAAAATTTGAGACATGAAATTGTCCATTATAGATGTTTACTTCTAGTAAGCTGTTTTGCTGTGAACCTTATTGCTTGTACCTTTTCTTTTGGAATAGGAAGCACTTCCTTAGTTGTTGCCCTTGTGGGGGGTCCTTTGAAGGTCACAACAAGTCCTTTCAATTGGCCCTATGTCACCATGAAGACTCCGAAGCGCGTCTCAAACGCCATTGAAAGTTTGTGTGGAATCCCTTTGGTGAGGGATCTTGACATTTTGTATTTGAGAGCCTCATGGATTGACATAACTGATATACTTGTTTCAGTACAGAAAAGGAATAAGAAAATGCAATTGGAAAGGAGTTCTTGAGGCGTGTAAAAGATCAATGCTCGGGCAATGATAATATATATGCCAAATAACAATGGTGTAAAGTTTTGCATTGAACAAAAACTTATGTTCAGAATTATGAAATTACAGTAGCACACAAGAACCAAATTTGTATGTGAGAGAGAGAGAGAGAGAGAGAGGGGGGAGAGACTAAAAACGTCTACTCATTTCATGGAAGTCTACCAAATTCAACAAGATACGGCGAACCATGAACCAACCAATCGTCTTCACCCCACTCTGTTAGTGCTTCGTCCAATAATTCATCACACCATTGGAATTCCCATAATGTTAACGTCTTATAAACGTTTAGTCTCTACACTAGTTGGGAATTTTTACTTTATAAATGACAACCCCTTCTGCTATGCGAATTCCCTTCAAGATCTTCTAAGCAAAATGGATTTCCTCTCATCCATATTCGTCTTTATTCTCTTCATTTTGAGCCTTTTCTCTTTTACTGTTGCACAACAGCCTTATGTAAGAGAGACCACAACAGATTGTCCCAACAAGCATAACGAAAGTTCTGCTCTTGGCTACTTTTGCAATGGGGTCAGCAAAAGTTGCCATACTTACCTCACTTTCAGATCTGTCCCTCCTTACAACAACATTACTTCCATCTCTAATCTACTGGCTGCTGACCCGTCCGAGATCTCCAAAATCAATTCGGTTCCGAAGGCTGCAACGTTTGACATGAACAAGTTGGTGATAGTTCCGGTCAACTGCTCATGTCCCGGTGAGTACTATCAATCAAACACGTCTTACGTTATTGATGAAGATGACATATATCTCAGTATTGCTAATAACACCTTCCAAGGCCTCACAACCTGCCAAGCTCTTGGGAACCAAAGTGGTAATCCCCCTCCCAAGGAACTAATTCCCAGCCAAACCATCATTGTTCCTCTTAGATGTGCTTGTCCCACAAAGAACCAAATTGATATGCACGTCAAGTATCTAATGAGCTACTTAGCCGATGTAGATGATGATGTTTCAATAATTAGTGAAAGGTTTGGCATAGACAATGGTTTGTTTCTGAAAGCAAATCAACTTTCTGAGCTAGACGACACCATTTATCCGTTTACCACTCTTTTGGTTCCTCTTCAAAACCCACCGTCGAGTTCTCTGACCATAGAGCCACCGCCATCTCTGCCACCTCCTAGTGCATTGCTGCCCACCTCTTCCTCTAATAAGGCCTCAAAGAAAACATGGCTTTATGCTCTTCTTGGTGCTGTTGGAGGAAGTGCTTTTCTCTTGGTCTTAGGCACCATTATCTTCTGCAGAGTCTTCCACAAATACAGGAAGAAATCAGTTCCAGTTCCCATCCCAAGAACCTCCGCGGCACGCAAGAAAATTGAGAAAGAATCCCATGACTTCTTGGAGCATATATCTGATATAGCTCAGTCCCTCAAAGTTTACAGTTTTGAAGAACTTAAGGTGGCCACAAATGACTTCAGTCGTAGTTGTTGGATCAAACGATCTGTCTACCGCGGCACATTTAATGGGGATTTGGCAGCTATCAAGAAGATGGATGGAGATATCTCCAAAGAGATAAATCTATTGCAGAAGATCAACCATCCGAATGTTATTCGTCTCTCTGGAGTTTGTTTCAACGAGGGTCATTGGTATCTTGTTTATGAATATGCTTCCAATGGATCCTTAAGCGACTGGATCTATAACGACAACAATGACGGGAGGTCTTTAACTTGGACACAGAGGATTCAGATTGCATTAGATGTTGCCACAGGGCTGACATATCTGCATAGCTTCACCAATCCTTGTCATGTTCATAAGGACATAAAGAGCAGTAACATCCTTCTCGACAGCAATTTCAGGGCTAAGATTGCGAATTTCGGTCTAGCGCAATCAACACAAGCGCGAGAAGGTCAGTTTTCTTTGACAAAACACATTGTTGGAAGTGTTGGTTACTTGGCCCCTGAGTACTTGGAAAGCGGGTTGGTCTCCAGTATGCATTTGGGGTTCTGTTGCTTGAGATGCTCACTGGGAAAGATGTTTCTGAGTTATACAATGAGGAGAATAAGCACTTAACCGATACATTGAGTGGTGTTCTTAGTGATGATGGACAAGATAGTTTGAGGAACTTTATGGATCCTTCAATGGGAGGAAAATATCCTGCTGAACTTGCTAATTTGTTGGTCAAAATTGTTGATAGTTGCTTGAAGAAAAAGCCTCAAGTTCGACCACCAATGGATGAAATAGTGCAGTTTCTCTCAAGAACCTTGAGCAGTCAACTGATCTGGGAATTCTCAAACAACCGAATTTATTAGCTAGTACGTACACTTAGAACATTTTATGATAGAATAACTGATAGCATTTGTCATTTGAGTTCTTAATCTCTATTTGCATTTTGTCAGTTTGTTACTTTGCCTCCTTCTTTGTAATGTTCTTCTCTCTATTTTTATCAATATCTATAGGAAATTCTTCGAGAAACAAAAATGCAAGTTCAAGCATAAAGGGCTTGAGAAGAAGAGTTTTGTAAAAATATAAAATCGTATCCAATATTTTCTAGGGAAAAAAGGAAAAAAAAAATGTAACATAAGAAATATTTAATGTTCTGTAAAAGGATAAAAACATAAAAATTTATGGAAAAAAAAAACAAAAAAACAAACTAGTGATCAATTCCTCAACTCGAGGCATCTTAGAGAATTATGGTTTGAATTGATTAGCAGTGTAGATAAACGTATTTGGATCAATCATCATTGTCTCACTAGCAAAAAGAACGCTTGGAAAGGCCAAAAATGTAGAAGTTTTTCCCTAAACTGGGGGGAAAAAAAAAAAGACTTTCTCCAATAATACCCACAAAAATAAACTACAAATAGTCCGAATCTATTATTAGATTATGGTGAGCCGAGCACTATCTGCGCTTCATAGCATGGCATGGATCTAGAGATGCAAAAATAGGCCGGCTCGGTCCAGCCCGGCCAGTTCTCCTTAGGCCCACGCGGGCCCCACGAAATCGGGACCGGCCCATATAAGAATGACCTTGGCCCAGCCCACACTACGGGCTAATTTTATGTGGACCAGGTTGGGCCGTGCTATGGGCTGGCCCTCTCAAGGCCCATCATGGGTTAAGATAGGCCAGCCCACTTAAGCATGTAATTTTTAATTTTTTTAATTTTTAATTTTTAAACAAGTTAATAAATATATAAGTTTAAATAGTTAATGGAAATATGAAAATTGATATTTTATTTACGATTACCTCATTAAATAAAAACTTTTTTAAGGAAAATCTAGTGGAACAAAACCTTGATAAGAAAAAAATAATACAATCAAGATAATTATATATAAAATGTTGACAAAATTACTAAAAAAAAGAAAAAAATGAAGATATTATGGGCCTAGATGTGCTGAGCTGGGCCGGCCCTTTATGGGCCTAGATGGCCCGGGATGGGCCGGCCATCATGGGCCTAAACGGACTGACCCGGCCCGGCCCAAGCCTGGCCTGGCCCATAATTTTTCATGGACCGTGCCAGGCCGGCCCATAAATCAGTATATGTTGACTCAGCTCAACTCACTAATATTTATGGGCTGAGCCGTGTCTTGAACAATGACAAATCATGCCAGCCTAACTCATCACTATATTAGGATGGGCCTGAACCGGCCTAGGAGAGCCCGGCCAATAGTTGCATCTCTACGTGGCTCTAAAGAAAAAGTCACATTTGCCCACAGCATGAACCAATTATAAACCGTAAAGTTTGATTCCTCCATTTGAAAAGTCAACCAGTTGAATAACGGGAGGTTGTTGAACCAAAGACAACTAGACATGGTCAGACGACCAATCCTCCTCATCCCTCTCTGTTAAGCTTCTTCCAAGAACGACCACACCATTTGTTAACCCAAATGCTTTCGTAGTTCCAAATTCACAACCAACCCAAAAATGAGTTTCCTCTCTTCCCAATCTCTTCCCATTCTCTTCCTCTTCTGTTGCTTCTCTATCAGTATTGCCCAGCAGCCTTACGTGGGCATTACCACAACAGATTGTTCCAACCAGCATAATTCATCTTCCGGTCTTGGCTACTTCTGCAATGGCCTAAACAGAAGTTGCCAAACTTACCTCACTTTCAGATCAACGCCTCCTTACAACACTGTTTCCGCAATCTCCGATCTATTCTCCGCCGACCCTTCTGCGATCTCTTGGATCAGCTCAGATTTGGCCATAATTCTAGTCAACTGCTCATGTTCAGGTCAGTTTTATCAATCAAACAAGCCTTACACGGTTAAGCGTGGTGACACATATCTCACTATTGCTAATAACACTTTCCAAGGCCTCTCTACTTGCCAGGCTCTTTCTAATCAAAGTGTTAATCCCTCTGAAAAGAATATTGCTGTTAATCAAATAATTAGGGTTCCTCTTAGATGTGCTTGTCCCACAAGGAACCAAAGTGATTTTGGGGTCAACTATCTTTTGAGCTATTTAGTCCAGAAGGGTGAGACTCTTGCAATTATAAGCCGGAGATTTGGTGTAGATAGTAATTCTGTTTCTGAAGCAAATAGACTCTCTGCCTCTGATAGCACTATCTATCCGTCCACCACACTTTTGATCCCTCTTGAAAATCCACCAAGTTCTCAAACCACACAGCCACCGACTCCGCCGCCGCCACCGCCACCGCCACCGCCGCCCCCAACTTCGGCCCCGACCTCTAATGAGAGCTCCAAAACTTGGCTTTATGCCCTTCTTGGTGCCCTTGGAGGAACTGCCTTTCTTTTTGTCCTAGGCATCATTGTCTACTGCAGAGTCTTGAAGGAAAGCAGGAAGAAGAGTGACCCGATTCTTGTCTCGGAGAGCTTGAGCTTTGAGGCGCGCGAGAAGCCAGTGGAGAAAAGCGTGGAAGAATCCCAAGATCTCTTGGAAAATATATCCGATATAGCTCAATCACTGAAAGTTTACAGTTTTAAGGAACTACAAGTTGCCACAAATGATTTCAGTCCTAGTTGTTGGATCAATGGAAATGTTTATCGCGGCACGATTAATGGCGATTCGGCAGCAATAAATAAGATGGACGGAGACATCTCCAAAGAGATAAATCTATTGCAGAAGATCAACCATTCTAATATTATTCGCCTCTCAGGAGTTTGTTTCAACGAGGGGTATTGGTATCTTGTTTATGAGTATGCTTCAAATGGACCCTTAAGTGACTGGATCTTCAATCATGAGAAGTATTTAAGTTGGACACAGAGAATTCAGATTGCATTAGATGTGGCCACAGGGCTGAATTATCTTCACAGCTTCACCAATCCTTCTCATGTTCACAAGGACTTAAAGAGCAGTAACATCCTTCTCGACAGCGATTTCAGGGCTAAGATTGCGAATTTCGCTCTAGCGAGATCGACACAAGGGCAAGAAGGTCAGTTTTCTTTGACAAAGCATATTGTTGGGACTATTGGTTACATGGCCCCTGAGTACTTGGAAAATGGGTTGGTCTCCCCAAAGCTTGATGTCTATGCATTTGGGGTTCTGTTGCTTGAAATGCTCACTGGGAAAGATGTTGGTGTTTTGTATGATAAAAATAAGCGCTTATCCGATGTATTAAGTGTTGTTGCTAAAGATGAAGGACAAGAGAATTTGAGGGACTTTGTGGACCCTTCAATGGGAGAGAATTATCCCTCTGAACTAGTGAATTTTGTGGTCAAGATTATTGAAAGTTGCTTAGAGGAAAATCCGGAAGCTCGGCCACATATGTATGAGATTGTGCAGTTTCTTTCAAGAACCTTGAGCAATTCTGTCGCTTGGGAATTGTCAAATAGCGTCACTAGATAGCAATTTTAGTGGTCTTTCATCTGTTCTCCTCATCTACACACTGTTTGTACACATATGTTGTGATATACTGCTATCTATGTTCTTTTTCATTTTCAAAAATTTTTTTCATGTGTTCTCATCGACACAATTTCTAAAAAAAAAAAGATTGTCAGACTGAATATCTTTTTGTGTCTAAATTATCGTATTCATTCGGAGTTCAAGTCCGGCTAGCCCATACACTAAAGCGACTGGGTCGAGATCAAGACTGGGCTAGTAGTAGGACGTTTCATACTGGCCTGTTTGCCCACCCAAATTTGTACCTTTAGTTTCTAAACAGTCTTTCGCATTTTCTAATAAATTGATCTAAAAGTGGTTCTTGAATGGTATTTGACTAGTATATATCTTCAAAAACACCTATATAGTTTGTAACCCGTCTTAATTTTTTTAAGGAAAAAATAAAATAAAATAGAATTAAAATAATTCTTTTTAGAGTTTTATTTCTTTCGGAGGTATTATGAACGTTTTATTATGTTTCATCAACACACTAAAATAGTTATATGATATATCAGATGTGGAAGTAGGTCAACATCTTTATTGGAGAATAGGAACAATTAGCTCATAATAACCACCTTAATATAGCCATTCATCAATAAAAAAACGCTTCTCAGATTGGGTAAAATGCAAACCAGAAGTACGAATAAGCATTATAAATAATATTATTTTCCTACAATAGAGATCGAGAAATAGATTCACCGATACCATCAATATCTATTGGAAGGGCAACAATGAAAAACGATTAAAAATATGGATTTCTTTTTTTGCTTGTAATAAATAAATACAAAAGGTTTAGTCAATAAGGTAAGGATCATCAAAACACCAAATCATCTGTAACGCCCCTCTTAAGTTAGCAGATTGAAACCCATTAATTCGACAACTAGAATAAAATAATATTGCGTAAGGGAAAAATAATTTATACTACAAAAACAATCCTCGAACAAAATTCTTAGAATTATAAATTTCAAATCTTAATATATCTAAACTTGTCATGGGACCTTGAACCTTTCTTGCTTAGGGAACCAGAACTTCAATTATAGGGCTTACCAACATCACAAGAACTATATGAGCGACAGCTCAGTAAGTAAACTATAAAAAAATTTTCATTTTCAAAATACTTTTTTTTTTTATTTTTATTGATGGCTTATATTAAGATAGCTTTTCCAAATGTATCTATACTTTTTTTTTCTATTGAAACAAAGATCCTTTTAGTACACCATCTTTCGTTTGAAAGTATCAACTTCTTTTTTCGGTTTTTCCTACTTTTACTTATTCTTTTTTTTTTTTTTCAACTTTTCCTTGAGGATCCCACAGGTGCCCCTTCAACTTTGAAATCATTCTCATTTTTGCCTTTAAATTTTTAAAATTCTCACTTTGTCCCCTTAATTTTTAAATTTGTCCTATTTAATCCCTTTTATAAGAATTTTTGTTAAAATCAAACAGAAAAATAGGGAGTTAAATATGGCCATGTAGTTTTTCTATATTTGTTTTTGACATAAATTGAAACGGAAAAATTATATGACTGTATTACTCTCTTTCTTTTATCTATTTTTACCAATAATTATAACATAGAGGGTTAAGTGAGAACAATTCAAAGTTCAAGGACAAAGTGAGAGTTTTTAAAATTCTGGAGGCAAATTAAAAATGACTTTAAAGTTTAGAGGCACCGATAATAATTCTTCTTTTAACATCTTTAATCTATTTTGTATATATTATCTTTACAACATATATTCACACTTTCTCCCCCATGTACACATTTAAGCAAATTACATTTATGATTGAAATATGCATTGCAATCCTTTTACTTTTTTGTTTATTTATAAATCTTATGTATTCAAATGACCTTATTAAACTTTTTTCTTAAAACTGCTTTTATGAAATTAAATTTTTTCATATTTGCGATAACTTAAACATATTTTTTCTTATAGTCAATATTTTTGTCTTCTCGGATGTCTTACCGCTTAAACGTTTTTCTCATATAAACTTTTCAAATACTTTTTTATATGTATCCATAATAATTTACTTTCTAAATTTTATCCATTAAATACTTTTGACCTTTTAAAATGTGCTCTATTAATTTTTCTTTTTTTTGCTAAACTCAATTATTAGGATGATAGAAAATAGGTAAAACTAAATTTTAGAAGAAATTTTAAATTTTCGTTTAAAAAATTTACGAGGAATGCACGCATGGGTGCATGCCTTTAACTAGTAAAAAAAAAAAAGAGTAAAAAAGTTTTAAAAAAAATAATAGAAGAGAGATTGCCACGTGACAGTTCAAAAAAAAAAATACTATTACAAGAATTTTTGGCTCTTTTTATGTGTTAGATACAATAATTTGTCTACAACCAAGTGATATTTTATTGGATTCTAGTACTACTGGCTATTATAGCAGTGGTTAATTATTTATGACTTTTTTTTTTCTTTTCTTTTCAGAATTTTCTTTCCCAACTAGCTATTATAGTAGGGGTAGATTATTTATGACTTTTTTTTCTTTTCTTTTCCGAATTTTTTTTTTAATTTTTTTGTCAATAAATAGTTAAAAGATAATTAATATTAGGAGGTTGTTCTTTCCAGGAAAAAAATTTAAATTTGTTACAAAAAAAACCACAATATTAAAAGTTCAGGAACTTATGATACCAATAACCCGCAACTAATTAAGGGTGTAGGACTTGAATTAAATTTAAATATTTAATGGGGCGCTTTTTAAAATGGGACACATTACAGTAACTTGAAAATTTCAAGTCTAAGTTACCATAACTACTGTTGGGAAAGTATGTAACCGCGAGAAATCCAATCTAAAAATGTTGGAGCCAAGCTATATTTGGATGTCTATATAAAAAGAGAAAATACTCAAAATACTATGTGAATTTTGTCAAAATACCGTTTTAATCATTTTTATTATGCAAATGTTTAAAATACACTCCCGTGTTTATAAAAACAGACCAAAAATACTTCTGAAGCAATTAAATTTTTAAAAATGTCACCACTACTCTTCTCAATCAATATAAAAATTTAATTACTGTAGGGGTTTTCTTAATATGTTTTTATGAAAAGAACAGAGTGTTTTGAGTATTTATATAATAAAAAAAGACATAAATAGTATTTGACAAAATACAAGATGGCGTTCGTTTCGCTTATTCGAGTTTAGAATTTGAGTTTTGCTACAGTAAAAAGTTCTCACAAACAATCACATCTAACTTTTTTGCTACAGTAAAAAGTTCTCACATACAATCACATTTCAACTCAAATTCTAAACTCGAATCAGCGAAACGAACGAGACAGTATCATCCCCATTCCCCACTATATGAGAAAGAGTGGGAATTGCATTCTGCAACTTACTTGTCAAGTACTTATTGGCTCTCGAAATTGCCATTTTGGGAACCACATGCAGATGATAAACATTATTACTAGAAAACGAGCCTGTTATATTATATTATATTATATTATATTATATATATATATATGAATGGTCTCTCATCCATACCTTAAAAATACCTATCTAGTCGGCACATTAATCATAACCGTTGGATTACTATTTCAACGGTCAAGAAAAAAAGCTATTTTTTAATGTTTGGGCGATAGATGTTAGGGGCACCTATTGTAGTCTGACAAAAAGTCAAAATAAGCAATAGAAGGGATTCTTTTTGTGATTATTATATTAACTAAAATGTTATTATTCATGAAGATGAAACGAGTGTCGTTTGGAAACCAAATTTTCTGGTCAAGTTTACTGTCTGTGACGGCAAAGAAAGTGGGGTAGGTCCGGGCGGTATTTGACGGCGGCGGAAAAAGGGGCGGTTCCAAAGGTGGTGGGGAAGGAGTAGGGGACAATCTGCAGACCTCAAAAATTAGAGAAGAAGAAGAGCCGACCCACACCGGCCTCACCGATCATCATATCTGGGTTTTCTTATTTGTTGTCAATGAAGACCTCAAGCCGTACCAATTTGCTTGCTAGGAAAGCCTAACTCCCGCGCTCAATCAATTTGAAACTAGAACCGCTTCACAACCCAACACCAGCCCTATTGTATCCCTCTTCGATCTTCGTCATCGTGAGACTCTGTTGTTCTCTTTCGTCGATCTGGATTTCCTTCTCCATCGATCTGGGTTTTCTTCTTTGTTATTCTCTGCTTCTTGTTTGGGGGTCCTGAATTTGGAGGAAAATAAAAAAAATAAAATGAAAGGAAAAAAAATGTCAGATATTATTGTCTTAATGAAGTTATATAGGCTCCGTTTCTTTTTATTGATTCGAATTTAAAATTTGAGTTTTGTTACAGTAAAAAATTCTCAAAAACAATAACATCAAATTTTTTTACTACAATAAAAAACTCGCACATAAAATTAAATATCAACTCGAATTAAAATTGAATTAGCGATTTAACCCATAATCTCAAATGTGTTTACTTCTTGAATATTAAACATTTTTTTATACTGAATAATTTTCTTAGATTCAATCTAGGCACTGAATTGCGAAGCAAAATACTGAGGAAAAAAAAAAACCGCTCCTTTAGAGAAGTTGAGTGAAGTTCTTGCGATTCATCATCAAAGAGTTGCTTTCTTTTCATTTATATTTTCTTCTGATGCTCCAAACAAGGCTCAACAAAAAATTCTACCTTAAAGTCTTTGATTCCATTTGTGTCTCCCTTCCATCATTTGGTCAAGATTTTTTTTTTTGGGGGGGCTGGAAATCATTTGTTGAAGTTACTATTAATTATACATTCATTAATGCTAACTGTTGACGGTGGATTTTCGCCAACAAAAACAGGCCGGTTTACCTCTGGGTTCCCGTCGGATTACCGGCTTAAATATAGATTATGTGTAGGAGTTTGATGTGCTTGCGGTATTTTTTGTGTAGTAGGCAATATGAGAAAGATATACTTAAAGTAGAAAAACACACAAGATTTATAGTGGTTCACTCTTATAAAATGAAGAGCTACATCCACTGTGGTTTGTTATTCCTTTTTTAGATTGTTACAATTTACAATATGCTCTTTCGTTCTTTCTTTCTTAGAAAAGATCAACCTCCTTTCCGTATGAGGTTTCTCTCCCTTTATAGCCGAGCTTCCTTCGTTGGAGGGGTTTTCTCCGGTAGGCTGAACAAGCACTCAAGTGGTCTGCCTTTCTAGGCCCAGCCCGTAGCCCACTAATCACATTTTGCGCACTGTTCACTCAGCCAATTAGTCTCCCATTACGGCTCTGTGTACAGCTGTAACCCTCTTCTGTCCCTCGTAGGGGCGGTTTTAAGGGTTTGCATTTAATGCCTGTACTGTGGACATCCCTTACGCAGCTTGCCACGTCAGGCTTTCCCTCAAGGAGCATTCCCCTCGTCGTCAGTGTTGTTTAGCCCAATCGTTCTTCTTGGCGGTGGACTTCCATGTTGTAAGGTCAACGGCACAACCTGTCGACGTCAGATGAAACCGACGCCCTAAGTTGGGCTTTCTTCCCGGGCTCTAAACGACGGAAGGGAAGGGGGTCCCAGACGTCGAGGGTTCTGCTTTGCGAGGAGAGGTTAAGGCCACGTGTCATGTTGTCCTCCCTCCACGTGTCCTCCATATTTTCCCCCATAACAGCTACCCCCCAGGTCGATGGTTTCTTTTAGACAGCCTCAAGCTTAGGTTCGGTCATCCTTCCGTGCTTTAGGTGTGAGAAACCGGTCCTGAGCCTTCGCCCGCAATGATGGTCTGGATACTTCAGATTTTCTTGAGGAACTCAACCGTCGCGTCGGTCACTTCCCCATGCTGACGTGAGGCTTTATTTCGAAAGGACGTATGTGAGCCCTTGTATCGCGCCCCTTCATTTTCCCGCCTTTGTTTTGCTGTCGTTCGATCTGGGAAAATTACCCTTTCCGTTGGATCTCCACAAGCCTCATCCGACGGTCAGGGGTCGAAGGCCTATTTTTCTATAAATATCCTCTAAACCGAAGTCATTCTCTCCAGATAAATTCCTTAGAACCGCCGTTACTCTGCCTGAATCTCTCCCTGTGAATCTCCAACTTGTGCTCCCTGCTTCCTTTGGCGCATCGTGAAGCTACTCGGTTTCAAAACTCCGTCCAGACTCCAACTTAACGGTAAGATTTTTATTCGTTGCTTATTTGCGTTGCATGATGATTTTACTGGCTTTCCCAGTGAATCATAGGTGTTGATCTGCAAAATACAGAGGTCAGTAGCTTTTTATGCTTTATTCGACCTATATAGGGTAGTTTTTCCTGCTTCCTGGTTGAATGCGAGTCTGGCTTCTGGGTTTTGATGAACCTTGGTTGTCACGAGCATTTGTCGTCACCATTTTCATATGAATGGTCGGCGTTATGTTGAGGTGTTTCAGCACTCGTTGTCTAGAATGGTCGTCGCTTAGAATAACTGCCATTTTTCCTTCCTCTCGACTTAGGATTTTGACGTAGCTCCTTGTCTTTTTTATTACCAGAATAATGGCCTCAAAAAACACCCATCGAGTGGAACCGTCTGTTGTACGACCAGACTCCCCTTCTGTGGCAGAGATCTCATGGTCATCTTCCTCATTGGACTGCGACTCACTGTTGCGGGAAGTCGAGGGACATATGGCCGGCCCAGGCGACGACGGTAGCGATACTTATGACAGCGTCTGCCGAATGATCGACGAAGACGTCGATAAGAGGCCTTTTACAGGTGGCAGTGTGTGTGGGGTCACCGCTTCTCTGGTGGATGCCCCGCTGGCTGCTGCAAGTGGAGACCCAGATCGGCCTTCCTACACAGCTGACACCGTGGCGTCGACAGTCCGGAATAAGAACATCATCCGGGCGGTGAAGGAATGATGCATCGACGGGAGGTGGTTCGAATACCTCCTCCTAGACATGCATTTTAGGACTAGTATGCCCCCGACCGGATTCCTCCCTGTCTATACCAGGGGCGTTAATGCAGGGATGACCTTCCGGTTCATCCCTTCGTAAAAAATTATTGCCACTTTTACGGCATTTCCTCCGCCCAACTGGCGCCAAATTTCTGGTACTGCTTTGCTGGCGCCTGGATCTTGTGGAACCAGCAGCTTGACATGGATCTTCCTCTGGATGAGTTTAGATTCATGTACAGACTGTGCCATGTTGCCAAGTGCGAGGGGTGGTATTTTTTGAGCGGGCACGGGAGATCTCAGCCCAGATTTGGCAAGCTAATTCTGGGCATCCCTCGTCGTCACATGGGTGGAAACCCATGTTTTTTATGATACGCGGTCCCTTTAATTTTCATCCCGACGACCGCTTGCCTCGCCGAAGGAAGGTACAGGCGTCGTTTGGGAACATGGGTGAGACTTTGATTCCCTTTCTTTCACCTTACTTTGCTTTCTCCTTTCTTACGCTGACAGTCTTTTTATCCTTCAGTCAATCAGGACCGACCGAAGTTCTCTGGGAACAGTTTGGCGAGGATTGAGAAGGCCTTCTCGTTTCCGTCCGAGGTTCGTCATATTGACACCCTCCTGACCCAGGCCAATCTTCGAAATGCCGGGTTAATCCTCAATCTCCCAGACCCTACTGACCTCGACGCCGTCCGTGAATACTTTCATTTGAGCGACGAAGGTAAACCCTTGTTCCTGCCGCCTTTCTTACAATGGCATTTTGTTTATCTAAGCGTCGATTATATCTTTGTCTCGTCATCTCTGTAGAAATGGCATCCTTGAGGATCCAGCTCCCCGGCAGTCAGCCGTCTGAGCCAAGCCAGCAGCCCACTTTATGTAGTAATCTACCGCGATGATGGCAAATTTAAAGCCCCGGGTGCCAGGTGCAATGGCCCGATTAGGTCAACCCCCCACTTGGCAAAGGGCCATGGACTGAGATTGGAGGTTAAATTTTCTGGGGGTGCTCTAGGAATTGTGGCGTACCTTTGGCACTTATCGCAACGTCGGGCGTATTGGAAAGCATCTTTTTTTAGCGTGGGCCAGTAGTATCCTTGCCTCAAAACCTTAAGAGCTAAAGACTGCCCCCAGTATGATTACCGCAGACTCCTTCATGGATTTCTCGGAGGACCCTCTGGGCTTCATCATCATCCAGGCACCATTGTAGTGGCGTCGAATAGCCTCATCGGTAAAGCAAACCGTCATACAATAAGTACCTGGCGGCTCTATACCTGATTCGTCTAGCTTTGTCTTTACTGTTTGGCAGTTGTGCATCCATTAGGTATTGGATGAGTGGGGTCATCCAATTTTCACCTATTTGGACGATTAGTGCCTCAGGTACTTCTTCAATGGTCGGCCGCTCCAGTTCCTCGATGGGAACGACCCCTAGTGCGTCAGAATCTTTTGAAGATGCAAGCTTTGATAGAGCGTCGGCGTTTGCGTTTTCGGCTCGTGGTATTTGAAGTATCTCGTAGTTTTTAAACTTAACGAGTTTTTTCTTTACTTTCCTCAAGTACGCACCCATTTTCTCACCGCGCGCTTGGAATTCTTCTTTCACTTGACCGACGACCAGTTGAGAGTCGCTGAAGATGCTGAGCCTCTCAATCTTTAGGTGACTGGCCAATCGCAACCCTGTAATTAGCGCTGCGTATTCTGCCTCATTGTTCGACGCTTTGAATTTAAATCGAACCGCCGAGGTGATCTTGTGGCCTTCTGGGCTGATCAATAAGACGCTAGCTCCTGACCCATTGTCGCTCGACGCTCCATCCATGTAGAGCTTCCATTCTGTACTCTCGACTTCTTCTGGCTCGGTGGGAGCCGGTCTATGGGAGAACTCGACCAGAAAGTCGGCCAGCGCTTGGCCCTTAATCGTCGTTCTTGGTACATACTTAATGTCGAACTGGCTTAACTCTACTAACCATTTGAGAAGTCAACCAGAATTTCAGGCTTTTGTAGCGCTTGTCTCAACGGATGGTTTGTGAGAACCCGTATTGTGTGAGATTAGAAATAGTGCCGAAGCTTCCTTGAAGCTACCATCAAGGCAAGGGCCAAGCGTTCCATCTCGGTATATCTTGACTCGGCGTCGAGGAGTCTTTTGCTTACATAGTAAATTGGCAACTGTACCCTTTCTTTTTCCCTTATTAACACCGAGCTTACGGCGTCTTGGGACACGGAGAGGTAAAGGCTAAGCTCCTCGTCGGGGTTGGGTTTTGACAGGACTAGGGGCTTGCCCAAATGCTCCTTTAATTTTTGGAAGGCCTCTTCACATTGTGGTGTCCACTCAAAACGCCTACTTCCTTTCAAAGCATCGAAGAAGGGGACGCATTTGTCTGTTGTTTTTGATATAAATCTGTTTAAGGCGGCGACGCATCCTGTCAACCTCTGTACCTCTTTTGGTTTAGTCGGGGACCGCATATCCTGCAAGGCTTTAATCTTTTTAGGGTTAGCTTCTATCCCCCGGTTGCTGACCATGAAACCAAGGAACTTCCCTGATCCAACTCCAAAGGCGCATTTTTAGGGATTTAGTTTCATATGGTATTTTCTTAATACACCAAACATTTCACTCAGGAGGTCCACGTGTTGGTTGGCCCTGGCATTTTTCACAAGCATGTCGTTGACGTAGACTTCCATTGATTTACCGAGTTGTTAAGCGAACATTTTATTTACGAGCCTTTAGTAGGTAGCCCCCATATTCTTTAAGCTAAAAGGCATTACCTTGTAGCAATAGAGGCCCATGTTAGTTATGAAGGATGTATGCTCCTCGTCGGCTAGATGCATGGGGATCTGGTTGTACCCGGAGTAGACATCCATGAAACTCAGTATTTCATGCCCTGCTGTGGCGTCGACCATCTGGGCTATTCGAGGGAGTGAAAAGCCGTCCTTCGGGGAAGCTTTGTTGAGATCGCTAAAGTCGACGCATGTCCTCCAGCTCCCGTTAGGCTTGACCATCAAAACGGGGTTTGAGACCCAACGTGGGTAATGAGCTTCCCTGATGAACCCATTGTTGATCAACTTGTCGACCTCCTCTTTCAGCGCCTCATACCTCTCTGGGTTCATTGGTCGACGCTTCTGGCGCTTGGGAGGATATGAGGGGTCAACGTTTAGGGAGTGACACATAACCTCGGCGTCGATCCCTTCCATGTCAGCATGGTTCCAGGCGAAGACATCTAAGTTCTTTTTGAAGAAGTCTTCTTCCTCAATCTTGAGTGAGGGGGCTAAGCCTGAGCCCATTTTTAGTACTTTTGTTGGCTCACCTTCATCAATTCAGATTTCCACCAATTGCTCGATGGGTTGGGACCAGGTGACCTCCTCTTGAATCCTGGGATCTATGTCTTCAATAGTGTTTTGATAGACCATCCTGGCCTCCTGTCGCCTTGGCTGGTCATATCCACGGAGGGCATCGGAATATGCAACTCTAGCTTCATACTGGTTGCTCTTCATCTCACCTACGCCGTTTGGGGTAGAGAACTTGACCTTCTGGTGGTAGACGGAGGTTATTGCCCTTAACGCCTGAAGGGTCGGTCTCCCGATTACAGCATTGTACTGAGAGCCCCCCTTTATTACCACAAAGTTGGCCATTATCGTGGTCTATCGAAGTTTTTCTCTGGCAGTTATGGGCAACCGGATAGTCCCCTGAGGGATGATGGAGTCCCCGGTGACACCGTACAATGGCCTAGAGGTCTTCTCCAACTGCTCCTTTCGGATCCCCATCTTTTCTAAGCAGTCGGAGTAAAAGAGGTCCACTGAGCTCCCATTGTCTACCAGGATTCGGCATACAGTGTGGTTCCCAATTATGGCTTCCACTACTAATGCGTCGTTGTGGGAGAAGTGAACTCCGCTGGCGTCATCCTCATTAAATGCCACGTCGGCACTGCTATATCGTGGGGTTTTTACAGCGGAGACACTCTAGAATCTTTCCTGGTAAACCCCTCTGGCCTCGTGGGCGTAATCCTTCTGGGATCTCCTTGAGTCTCCTCCTATATAGGGGCCGCCGAGGACAGTTCGTATGACGCCGACAGGTTCTCGGTCCTCGGGACGTTGGTTCTCCTCTCGGCGTCGACCGTCATTCTGCCCACCGTGGCCATCATTTTGAGGTCTTCACTCGGCTTTGAATTCCTATAGCTTCCCCTCGCGGATTACTCTCTCGATTTCACCCTTGAGGTTGGCGCAATCGTTGGTGTGGTGGCCGACATCGCCGTGGAACCTGTAGAATTTCTTCTGGTTCTTCGGCTAGGATCTGTCCTCATTGGCTCTGGGCGGCGCAGCAGATTTCCGTGGCCGACCTGATTGTAGACTTCCTCGACTCCTACTGTTAATTCGTGGTAGGAATCGTACCTTTGAAACAGCCGATGCTTACGGTTCTCCTCCTGCCTTGGCTTCTTGGCTTCCAGGGCGTTCGACGTCGCAGTTGTCTGCTTGTCTTCGCTTCCTCCACCTCAACATTTCTTCCCATCCTGCTTTGCTGGCGTCGACCCTTGTTCGGTCCATTTGTTCTTGTTGGACCTGTGCTCGAGGTCGTTTGCGTCTGCCTCCTCGGTGTTGATGTATCCCTGTGCTCGCGCAAGAAATTTTTTGTAGCTGGACGGGGGCTTTCGGTTCAACTCTCTCTTGAAGGGGGTAATCTTCTTCATACTAGATAATGCCCCCATCAAGGCCTCTTTATCTGTTATATCCATCGTGGCGGTGACAGCTTCCCCATACCTCGCAAGCCATTCTCTCAATGACTCGTTCGACTTTTGGTATATCGTCGTCAAGTTATGCTTCGGGGGGACATATTTTTTAACCCCTATGAATTGGAGGGAAAATGCTTCCTTCAGCTCATCCCAGCTCGAGATAAAATTTGGCCTCAGCGTCCGAAACCATCTTCGGGCAGAGTCCGTTAAATGGTTCCGGAAGGCTCGGCACATGATTTCCTCGGCATACCCATGTAAGAGCATGTGTCTCGTGTACATTTCTAAATGATCATCGGGATCCCCTCAGCCGTCATTTGGTGGGATCGACGGTGATCTGTATTTGTCGGGGAGAGGTGGCGTCATTATGTCTTTGGTAAATGGGTGGTCGTGTGTGTGGCTAGGTGTGATGTCGACGTTTACCACCTCAGCCACTCGCCCTATGTTCTTTTTTAGGCCTGCTACGTCCCCTGTGAGTTTTTTCTCCGGGCTGGCCATGCGCTCCATGATGGCGCGCTCCTCCTCTGTTGAGATGGCTGAGCCAGCTACTCTCGACGCCTCTGCCCTTTGACCGTTGAGTCCGCCTCTTGCCTGCCCGCCCGCCTGTACTGACCCTGAGTCTCCCGGTGGGTTTCTTCCTGGGTTCTGGGGTAGTATCTCGGGGTTTCCCCGGCCTTTCAGTATCGGTCCTCGGGAGCCCAGAGTCCGAGGGCCCTTAAACGGCCGCCGGAGGATTGGGAAGGTCGGGGCCTGGGCTGGCCCCTTTGATTATCACTATCCCCGACCTCTTCTAAGATATGTGGGCGGTCACCAGGGTTGGGATTTTCAGCCATGGCAGGTCCCAGCGGCCTCGGGGCGTCCTCTAAAGGTGGCATAGAGTTTCTTCCATCCAAGCGATCGACCACGGTCATTAGTCCACGTACCAGATCGGTTAGGATGGCTATTGGGCCTGCATCTGCACAGGATTCGGCCACGGCACGTCTGGGGGCGGGACCTCGTTCCTGACCGGGGGTGGAACCTCCTCCCCCCCCCCCCCCCCCCCCCCCTCATCATTCACCGGATGAGTGGCGGTCTCGTCCATCTGGCTGCCTTGGTTGTTGGCGTCAATTCTTCTTCTTGGAGGCATGCTTGCTGACTATGTTATTGTTGCTGGGGGTCAAACGCGTGTCGTCCCTAGCGGAGTCGCCAATTGTTGACGGTGGATTTTTACTAACAAAAACAGGCCGGTTTACCTCTGGATTTCCCGTCGGATTACCGGCTTAAATATATATTATGTGTAGGAGTTTGATGTACTTGCGGTATTTTTTGTGTAGTAGGCAATATGAGAAAGATATACTTAAAGTAAGAAAACGCACAAGATTTATAGTGGTTCACTCTTATAAAATGAAGAGCTACATTCACTGTGGTTTGTTATTCCTTTTTGAGATTGTTACAATTTACAATATGCTCTTTCGTTCTTTCTTTCTTAGGAAAGATCAACCTCTTTTCCGTATGAGGTTTCTCTCCCTTTATAGCCGAGCTTCCTTCATTGGAGGGGTTTTCTCCAGTAGGCTGAACAAGCACTCAAGTGGTCTGCCTTTCAAGGCCCAGCCCGTAAACCACTAATCACTTTTTGCACACTGTTCACTCAGCCAATTAGTCTCCCATTACGGCTCTGTGCACAGCTGTAACCCTCTTCTGTCCCCCGTAGGGGCGGTTTTAAGGGGTTTGCATTTAATGCCTGGACTGTGGACATCCCTTACGCAGCTTGCCACGTCAGGCTTTCCCTCAAGGAGCATTCCCCTCGTCGTCAGTGTTGTTTAGCCCAATCGTTCTTCTTGGCGGTGGACTTCCATGTTGTAAGGTCGATGGTACGACCTGTCGACGTCAGATGAAACCGACGCCCTAAGTTGGGCTTTTTACCCGGGCTCTAAACGACGGAAGGAAAGGGGGTCCCAGACGTCGAGGGTTCTACTTTGCGAGGAGAGGTTAAGGCCACGTGTCATGTTGTCCTCCCTCCATGTGTCCTCCATATTTTCTCCCATAACACTAACCAAACTACAAGTCCAATTTCTTTTCATAAAGTATGTTTCTTCGGGTAATGCTCTAATAGTAATGTATTTTTTGGATGGATATCATTTTTCTTTTTTTGTGTGATTTACAGTTTCTTTGGGTAATGCTCTGATAATCAACTATTTATTGGATTGATATCACTTTTTTGAGTGATTTGCATTTTATGTTTGTTAGTGCTTAGTTGATGTTTTTGTTCTTGTTTGGCTTGATGATCTTTAATTTTTTATAGATTGAGGAGAAAAATGAAGTAATTTATTGAGAAATTGGATTTGATTCTTTTAAGAGGTCAATGACAAAATTCTTTTTTTTTTCACCATGGAAAAACTCAAAATCAAGCTTAATCTTTTTTTTCCTCTGAGCTTAATCTTTGGTTTGTGCCATGTTTGTGGGGGTTTTTTTTTATATATATATAGAGTTAAATTCATCAGACGTCTTGAGCTTTTTCCTTTTTCTATAATTTGTCCCTAAAAGTGTACAAACTTAAACTTAAAACTCTTTAATGTTTACATTCCATTATATTTGTATGGAAAGAATGGATAAGCATGTAATTTCATCTCAAAGGATAACACTTTTGTAATTTCACAAAGTAGTTTTAGAAATCGGACCATAGTTGACAACAGTTTTCAGAATATAAAGAGATAAGATCATTGTTCTTAATCAAACTCATGTACCTATTGACCTTTAAGGCTACAATGGACGATTGTGATAAGGAAAAATGACAAGCATCTATGAAACTCGAGATGGAGTCTATGTACTACAACTCAGTCTGGAAACTTAAAGATCTACCTAAAAGAGTAAAACTCATTGGCTGCAAGTGAATCTTCAAGAGAAAGAGATGAGCTGATGGAAAAAAAAAATTTGGATTCAAGTCAAAAGTCACGTATGATATGGGACATAACTATAAAATTTTTAAACCATAGAATATAGTGACAACGATCAGGACTGTACGGAAGTCAAATGGCCCATTTTGATTGAATATAGAAACTAACATCACAAACTTAATATAATAATAACAAAACAAAAACCCCCGGGAACCCCGGGACACCCCCGGGACCCCCAGCACCCCCGGGACCCTAGGACACTCTCGGGATCCCCGGGACACCCTCGGGACCCCCGGGACACCCCTTGGATCTCCAGGACACTCCCGGGACCCCCGGGACACCCCCGGGACCCCCGGGACACCCCCGGAACCCCCGGGATCCCCGGGACACCCCTGGGACCCCCAGGATCCCCGGGACACCCCAGGGACCCCCAGGACGCCCCCAGAACCTCCGGGACCCCCGGAACCCCCGGGACCCATAGGATGCCCCCGGGACACCCCCGGAACCCAGAACCCCTGGGACACCCCCAGGGCCCCCGGGACACCCCCAAGCCACCCCCCGGGACCCCCGGGGCACCCCAGGGACTCCCGGGACAACCTCGGGACCCACAGGACACCCCTGGGACCCACTGGACACCCCTGGGACCACCGGAATACCCGGGACTCCCGCCCGCTTGTAAAAAAATTATAAAAAAAAATAAAACGCTGTCAAAAAGCCCCCGGCCCGCGTAGTCGGACCCCTAGGGGCAGGGATGGGTCAAAAATTTACATTTTTATTTATATTTTATATTTTAAAATTAATATACGATTTTTAGGAATTAATGCAACAAGTGACCCCATTTTTTTGATAAATATTAAATTTTCTGACTTTCCTTATTTTTCGTATTTGAAAAATGAAATAAAAGAAACACGGCATCAAAAAATTTTGAAATTTTGTAGACATGATCCTTATATTTTTCTAGTCATGCCTGCAAAAAAATGGCCTCAAAAAATGGCAAAAAAAAGTAAAACGATGTCAAAAATCCTCCGGCCCGCGTAGTGGGCCGCCCAAGGGCCGGAATGGATCAAAAATTTATATTTATATTTATGTTTTGTATTGTAAAATTAATATACAATTTTTAGAAATTAATGCAACAAGCGACACCATTATTTGATGAATATTCTATTTTTTATGTTTTTTCTTATTTTTCATCTTTGAAAAATAAAATAAAATAAAAAAGACGTCAAAACATTATGAAATTTTGCAGACACGATCCCTACGTTTTCTTAGGCATGCCTGTAAAAAATGACAAAAAAAAAAGTAAGAGCTCGTCAAAAAGCCCACGCCCGCGTAGTGGGGCGCCCAGCGATCAGGATGGGTCAAAAATTTACATTTTTATTTATTTTTTGCGTTCTAAAATTAATATATGATTTTTAAGAGTTAATACAAAAAGCGGCACCATTTTTTGGTGAATATTCTATTTTTTATGATTTTTTTTTAATTTTCATCTTTGAAAAATAAAATAAAATAAACACGACATCAAAAAATTATGAAATTTTGTAGAGCAATGCTTACATTTTTATGGTCATGTCTATAAAAAATGGCCTAAAAAAATGACAAGAAAAAGTAAAACACTGTCAAAAAGCCCCCACCCCGCGTAATCGGGTGCCTAGGGGCCGGGATCGGTCAACAGTTTACATTTTTATTTATGTTTTGCATTCCAAAATTAAAATATAATTTTTAGGAATTAATGCAACAAGCGGCACTATTTTTTGATGAATATTCTATTTTTTTACGATTTTCTTTGTTTTTCATCTTTGAAAAATAAAATAAAATAAAAATGAAGTTAAAAAATCATGAAAGTTTACAGACACAATCCTTATATTTTTCTGGGCATGCGTACAAAAAATGGCCTCAAACAATGACAAAAAAAAAAGTAAAACGCTGTCAAAAAGCCCCCGGCCCGCGTAGTAGGGCGCCCAGGGGCCGGGATGGGTGAAAAATTTACATTTTTATTTATGTTTTGTATTCGAAAGTTAATATACGAGTTTTGGGAATTAATACAACATACAACATCATTTTTTTATGAATATTCTATTTTTTATGATTTTCTCTATTTTTCACTTTTGAAAAATAAAATAAAATAGAAACGACCTCAAAAAATTATGAAATTTTGCAGACACGATCCTTACATTTTTCTGGGCATGCTTGCAAAAAAAAAAAGCCTCAAAATGGAAAAAAAAAATGTTGTGTAAAACCCCCGGCCCACGTAGTGGGGTGCCAGGGTCTAGGATAGGTTAAAAATTTACGTTTTTATTTATGTTTTGCATTCTAAAATTAATTTACGATTTTAAAGAATTAATGCAATAAGCGGCACCATTTTTTGATGAATATTCTATTTTTTATGATTTTCTTTATTTTTTGTATTTGAAAAATAAAATAAAAGCGATGTCAAAAAACTATGAAATTTTACAAACACAATCCTTACAATTTTCTGGGCATGCCTGCAAAAGATGGCCTCAAAAAATAACAAAAAAAAAAAACGCTGTCAAAAATTCTCCAACCCGCGTAGTAGGGCGCCCAGGGTCCGGGATGGGTCAAAATTTTACATTTTTATTTATGTTTTACATTCTAAAATTAATATACGATTTTTAGGAATTAATATAATAAGCGGCACCATTTTTTGATGGATATTCTATTTTTTATGATTTTCTTTATTTTTTGTTTTTGAAAAATAAAATAAAATAAAAACGACATCAAAAAATTATGAAACTTTGCAGATAGGATCCTTACATTTTTCTAGGCATGCCTGCAAAAAATGGGGTCCTAGGAGTCGGGGGTTCGGGCTCGGGACCCCCGGGTTCCGGGGGTTCTGGGGGTCCCGGGTGTCCCTGGGGTCCCGGGGTTCTGTGGGTCCCGGGGGTCCCAGGATTTCCGGGGGTTCCGGGGGTCCTGGGGGTCCCGGGGGTCTCAGGAGTTCCGGGGGTCCCGGGGGTTTCGAGGCTTCTGGGGGGGTTTTGGGGGTCCTGGGGGTCTCGGGGGGGTTGTGGGGTTCCAGGGTTCCGGGTTCCGGGAAGTCCGGGGGTTCAGGGGGTTCCAGCGGTTCCGGGGGTTGCGGGGAGTCCGGGGGGTTCGGGGGGGTCAAAATATTCTAATAATGTGTCTGCAAATAGAATTTATTTATGAATACATATGTCTTGTATATGAAATGTTTACCATAAGAATTATAAGAAAATATATTTTACATGCTAATCTGATTTTTGGTAATAAAAAATTTCTTTTCGAGTTAAAATGGTACCTTTATTCCAGAGGAAAACTGAAAGGAGCGAAAGGAAATTTCCAGAAAAATAAACAGAATTAGTATTTAAGAAACTCAACAAATGAGATTTCAACACAAAAGTTGGTAAACTGGAAAACGTGGAAAAATACCTGAAATGTCTCTAATTTCACTAGATCTAACGGAATTCCATTCCCCACTTTGATCATCCTCAAGATTCCATCGGTACTTCCCACTTAAAGCAGCTTGGCCAATTGTTCTACATTACACATTTACAACAAGAACATCATTAGCCCTTCATCATTTTCTGCCAATGCATTCGATTTCGAACATTCAGTTTTGATAATCTTATTGGCAAATTGTGATTAAAAAAAAACTTTTCTCAAACAAAAATTATGATTAATGCAAAAAAAAAAAAAAAAAAAAAGATTTTTTAAGTGAATGACTAAAATGGAGCATACCCTTCTCCAAGCAAGTGGACCATGAGAAGCATATTGTCATGCACTGCCCCAACTTGGTCTTCATAGTAGGCATCTTCCACAGTCAACAACCTAAGAGCATTCCAAATGCCATATTTCACACTTAGCTAAAGCAACAAACATATTTACAAAGCTTAATTGTTTTTACAAAGCTTGATCTTATAGAGTAAAAAACAAAAAGTAGAAAAAAATAGGCAATTTGTTTGTTTTTTGTGACTGGAATACATATAAGTTGAGGGTTTTCTGACCATGCTTAGGGAAGTAAAAGAGAAGAGAATGCTTGAAAAAAAAAAATATATTCTTTTTTCATTCTTTTTGGCCATTAAAGCATTTCATTCACTCGTTTTAGTTTGGATTTTCTTAAGAAATATGTATATTTGCTTCCAAAGGAAAGTTGAAAATTTCAAGTTAAAAGACAATTAATCAACAAAGAAAGTAGAACAAAGAGAAAGCTGTGATGTAAACATGAAGAGAGAGAGAGAGAGAGAGAGAGAGAGAGAGAGAGAGAACTTACATGGGATTCTGTCATCAAAGCGCCAGAAAATTACTAACACAAAGACTCTTGAGCGTCCTCTTAATCACAGAAGCGTTAATCTCCGCTTCACCCATTTCACCAAAACCAACTCTTCTTCAAACTCAAACGACAATTATCCCAAAAAAAAATCACTCTTGACGACACACCACTTTGATCAAAAAAGGAAAGAAGCTCACTCTCCAAACTGCAAAGATAGCGTTTTCTCGCAACAAAAAACCACAACAACAACAAGAAAAAACAGTTTTTTTTTTTTTTTCCCTTTTGGTTGTGACGGTTGGAAGAAGAAGAAGAAGAAGAGCTCTGAGCAACAACAAAAGCTGGGTTGTTTGTAAGAAATTATAAACAGAAAGTGGTCGGTGAGAGAGAGAGAGAGAGTAGTAATATAAACTGAGGAATATAAAAGCAGGTTTTGCATATATATACAATGAAGGTGGCGGTTTGGGTTTTGTTTCTATTGGTACTTTTTTTTCTGTTTTTTTTTTTTTTTTTTTTGCTCTCTTTGTTTCTCTGTAAAGCGTTTCGTCTTTAACAAACCCAAAAATTAAAAACAAATAACAATTAAAAAAAACAGCAAAAATAAAAAGATGATAAAGAGTCCGAAGTTGAAGGGAAACACTGAGATCTTGTGCATTTACTGTGTTAATATCTTTGTCTTTGGACTAACCAGGCGACTGGTCCCCACTGTTTTTTTTGGTCCCCCCTTTTTTTTTTTTTTTTTTTTTTTTTGATTTACCGGATTATGGTTGTGTTATTCTCTTTAGTCTGCCTATTATATCGGGATATTTTAAGATGAAAATCTCGTGATTTTTTTTAAGTGGTTGTTGTCGTTGTAGTATTGTTAACTAAATTATAAAATATGCCAATTAAGGTTAGTTTAATTGATGTTTAGTCGGTGTGTGAGTTGTTTTCAATATATTAAGTTGTGTGTTCAAAAATTAAATTATGAAGATTTTGAGATTAGGATTGGTATGGTGCGTTTAATGACGATTGGAGATGGTTTTGATGTCAATAAGATTGACTTTGATATCAAAACTAGAGCAAAACTGTCATTATGTGTAGATATTGATTATTGAAAAGCATATTTTGATCGCTCTCCTCCTCTTTTTTATCCTCTTTTTCTTCTTTATTTATAAGAAGGATTGTAATAATCTTTAATATTAATAAGATTTAGAAAATTAGATAATTAATGGATATAAATGCAGTATTCAAGAGGTTATCTAGTGAGGGGGCCATACGCATATCGCATTACCATTTGGATTGACCGCCCTCAGTCAAAAAAAAAAAAAAAAAAATTTTGAAGATAATAGATTTTTTTTTGACATCATTAAATTATTCTAAGAATCATCTCTTTAATAAGATTAAAAGAAAGAAAAAAGGAGAAAGAGATTATAGGGAAAATATTTGGCCCCTGTTATTGCTGCATGTTAATGATAGATCCTATTTGTGATCAAATAGTCATCATGAAAAGCCCAAAAAATACTTATTATGGAATATAAATGATAGCAAATGATTTTATTCATTGTATATATATCCAATACGATTGTGATCTTTTTCTTTCATCAATTGAATCTCTAATTAAAGAAATGGGAACCCATTTGTAATTGACATTGGTGAATTAACAACCGTAAACATGATGTGTTTCCTCAATAATAATTAATGAAAGCAATTAAAGAAAGAAAAAGTGTAGAGTAAGGCAAACATATTATTTTCAGTTTTGTTTTTGACAAAGTTCACTACATCTTCTCATTAGAAAAAGAAACCAAAAAAAAAAAAGTTTAATATCCCAATAAAAAAATATATAGTGATATTAAAAGTGGCTGAAAAGGTTCCAAACTCATAAAATACTGCAAAAGAAAATGCTCTAAATCTCACGAGAAGGTCATCACCATAAAAAAAAAAGGCACAAGTCCCTTTCGGAACTATAAGCATTAGAAGCAGTACTAGTACAGCCTGCTAAGCCAATGCAGTACTTAGTATGGTGCCAAGAATACATTACGCAATATCCCATTTGCTGATCATTATTACTTGTATAAAAAGAATACATAAACAAAGCATATTATAAAAGTTTCCATGCTAAATTCCGCCTACCACATCAAACTCAATGGATTAAGCACTTTAATTATTAATTAACTAACCCAAATCTAGCACAAAGCTCGAGACTTTGAGGTGAGAAGTGAGAAGTGAGAACCACATGGCTAACTAAGTGCAACTTAGCAATTTTGATAAGTTTTTGGTCCGTTTAGTTCGCTGATTTGAATTTTTAATTTGAGTTAAGATGTGACTTTATGTGAGTTTTTTACTGTAACAAAAAAGTTAGATGTGACTGTTTCTGATAACTTTATACTATAACAAAACTCGAATTGGTGAAATGAACAGGGTCTTTATTAATTAATTACATGGGCTATAATGCCTTAACTGCAGGATTATTATTACTCCCTATCACATTTCCAGATATGCTTATTACACCAATAATAAGTTACAAATATACTAGTTACTAAACAATTGTATAGTTACTAATATACTGGTTACTAAACAATTGTACTAACTTCTAAATACTCGAGACTAAGAGCTCGTTTAATTCGCTGATTCGAGTTGAGATGTGATTTTATATAAGAGCTTTTTACTGTAGTAAAAAAGTTAGATTTGACTGTTTCTGAGAGCTTTTGGCCTCGTTCGCTTCGCAGATTCGAGTTTTCAATTTGAGTTGATGTGGCATTTTTTAAGAGCTTTTAACTGTAGCAGAAAAAGTTAGATGTGACATTTTTTGAGAGCTTTTAACTGTAGAAACCTAGAACTGAAAACTCAAATCGGTGAAATGAACGAGACCTTTTACTATAATAAAACTCGAATTGGTGAAATGAACATGACCTAAGGCTCCCTCACAAGATCTTGAATAACACAGACTTAGACATCGGCGTCCGCGGCGGATCCACCATCACTATGCAGATTGGCAACGTTTGGCATGGTCAATGACACACGAAACTTTATTGTGTATCTCGTTTTTCAAGTAGTTACGTTATTTGGACTTGTTGCGTTGTCTGCATTGTATAGAGTTTCTAAAATTAATCGCTACATGCTGTCATAAACAATTTATAATGTGCTATATTCTTCCTCTAGTGATTCTCAACCATCTGCTTGTCTTGTGCTCCCTTCTAATGTTTATTGAAAATAACAAATACTACCTAAATCTGATGTTTATATGACGTGCATTTGAAAATTACGTTACAACTTTTATTCACTATGAAAATACAACCAAACGATAATAGATTTCCTTGTGAGCACAAGTACATTTCTAGCAATGTACACACGGATACTTCATTTGTTCACTTATTTTCAGAAAATGATACATGTCTTAAAAAGTAAATATATAGTCGCTGGAGTAACGTATTTTCTTTGGTATTCATACACGGACCCAAAATTATAAAGATAATTTATTACTTTATTACCCCTCTACGTACTGAATATTATACAAATATCGCACCCGATACCTTGCTGAAAATCATCTGCGGTGTAAGAAACACAAGAAAGCAGTACCTCTCTTATTCAACAAATGGTGAACACGTGTGCCTAATTCATTAAACAAATTCACCTTTAATGCTTTACGTAGCAGACTTAGTCTATATATATACGTCTATTGGAATTCCAAAGTATATACACACTTGACGTGTGCTTAATTGAGTGAAGTAGGAAATGACAATTGTCAGTTCCTAGAATAACAACACACTACTTAGTATACTCAGAAAAGTCGCAGCAGGAGTCGGTGCACGGCGTCGCCTCCTTTGTCGTTTAGCTTATCAGCTGCAGCTCTTGCCCTCTGCGCTGGTCGTTTTGGCGGTTCAGACCACTACCACCTTGGCCACCGATCGTTTCCCCAATCTGAACAAAACAAAAACTTGTCACGTTCAGGTTCGTTTCTTCATCTTTTCCTTTTTTGTTTATTTTTTCTTTACCTGTTTTTCAAGGAAATGCTTCTCATCTCTAAGTTCTTTTTCCTGAGCCCATTTCAAATGATATGAGAAAGTTAATACTCATCAAACGAGTGATCAAAGTCATGTCTACTTTTGCTTTTAGCTCCTTTTTTTTTTTTTTTTTTTTTTTTTTTTGTCAAAATTCTGTTTTCTTTTTGTTTTTGCTCTTTTTTTTTTTTTTTTTTTTTTTTTTTGGTGTTTAGGTTATGTATATAGTAATTTGTTTATCTATTTATCGTTGTTGTAATCGTTTGAATTAATCTCATAAATGGCTCATCAAGTTTATCATCTATCATACTTTAGTTTTCTAACTTTTAAAATATCTCAGTTAATCTCTAAAATTTTACTTTATTTTTGTTTTGGTCTTTTTATTAGTTAAGTGTTAAATGTTTGATAAAATCTGTAGAAATTAGAAACATCCAGAGTTTAAGGACTTAAGCAATAAAAAAAACAAAACTTAAGTTTCATATAGTCTTTAAATTTTATTGCTTCTAATTTTAGTCCTTAATTTACTCAGATTCGGTTAAGTACTTAATACCTAGTTAACGTAAAGGACCGAAATTGTAACAGAACAAAGCCTTAAGAGTCCAACTGTAGGACGTTTTAAAGTGAAATTAAGAGTAAATCTTAAAAAACCAGATTAACCCTAATCTTTTCTTGGTTCTTATTATCATGTAGCGATATTTGTGATTATGGTCGTGAATACAGTACCACAGGAATCAGGATCAAACATATAGACCTATGATAGCACTGACAATGTTACCTAATAAATAAACGTTTCTGTGAATTTTTAGATTTTGGAAAACGATACAAGCATCTACAAAGTAAAGCACTTTGTCAAGCAATCAGAGTAAGTAACACTTAAATGACTTATATTACGAGACTATGAATTTCTAGGATTTTTTTTCTTTTTTCTTTTTTTTTTTAAGTAAATGAAGAGAAAAAGAGCTAGATTAGGATACTTAAGGCCCGCTTAAAAGGTATACTCAAATTATGATTTGGGTTCATTGGTAGAAACTTTATGAGAGAGGAAATTTTGGAATTTAAACTCTTTGTGAGATAAAAAACACTGTAGGAAAATCATGATTTGGATTTGAGTATAGCTTACAAACAACCCCTTAGTGCATCATAATTAGGTTGACACCCGCTAAGCATCTAAAATCAGCCCAAATTTCTAGAAATTCTTAGATGGCAAACTGACTTGATCTTTAGCCAAGTATTCCACACAATTAACAGGAGTTAAGGAGAAAATATGGAGTGTTCATTTGCACAACTCAAGTCATATTGCTACAGTATTTTCTCTCATATAAATTAAAATTTAGCCTTTTTGCTACAGTATTTCTCTCTCACATACACAACCCAAGAGTATAGGCAATACCACCCAGATAGGCTATGCACAATACAATGAGATATATATATATATATATATATATATATACATACATACATACATACATTGCAAAGAAAATTGCAAAAAAGTAAAATCTCAACGTCAAAAGTTTCTTCCTTTGCCCTTATTCAGATAATGAACATTGCAAACAACACAAGCAAGATGTTGCGAAGGACTCAAGTGAAGTTGGAAATTAAAGACGTACCTTCTCAGCAAGTGCTGATAAAGTTTCCATCATTAGCTGTGTCTGCAGCGTAATAAACAATGATTGTCTATGTGAATTGTATCTTAAGCAAGCTAGGAGAACCATATGTGTTCTTGTGAGACTAAAAGAAACTGAGATCTCATATTAATAATCAAAAATTATGTATGAGAGATTAAATGGAAAAGGGAAGAGATTTCCCGGGCGATAAAACAAAAGAAAAAACTCTGGAAAAGAATCCCAAACTCTCAAAAGATAAGAGAAAAGTAAGCTACTAAAATCCTTCACACTACGAATCCAAAAACGCTATCCATACTTCAATTCTATCCCACAAGACTGCACATTCTTCTCTATGATCCTCAAAAGTTCGATGATTTCTCTCTAGCCACACTTTCCGGTCACAACAATGCTAAAGCAACTAGCTTCCCTAAAGAATTCGTCCTAGTTCCAAATCCTGACCAAAAGGAAAACTACAAAATGTCCTTGCAAATTTCCACCTATTGTGAGACTAAAGGATATAAAAGGAATTATACCTTACATTTTCTACCCTTCTTGCTAGGTTCTTTTTCCAATCAAAAGCTATTGTGTGCCTCGTATTCTCTATACCATTAGGTGACCTAAGTTCCGGTTTCTGAGTTTTGATTTATATATAATTTCATGTATAATTTTATTCTCTTCAACAATTACTACAAAATTTATAATGAGACTCTTTTAACTTTGCCCATTCGCTTGAAACTATTTATCTCCAATTCTCCAAACGATTGACCCACAAGCCTTTCATATAACTGAGAAAAAAGAAAAGCTAAGATTTAGATCTAGTTTTTAAATAATTTGACCTTTCTTAGTCTTGTTTCTCTTAACAAAGTAAACAATCTGACCTTTCTTAGTCTTGTTTCTCTTAATAAGGCTCCCAGATTTCCTTCAATATTTGTGAGCTCCTTTGTAGTTAGCTGTTCAACATTGAGGTTACTGTATATGCAAATACAACTTATCAGGATTATCATTGTTGTCAAAACATCTGGACATGGACCTGAAAGTAAGTACCTCATCGCTTCAAGCAGTTCAGCACTCCGGAATCCACTAATACTGTCTGTAAGACTCTTCTGCATGATTAGACCCAAAAAAAAAAAAAAAAAAAAAAAAACAGAGAGAAAAATAAATAAGTAAAAAACGGTATTCTATTTCATTGCTATTATTGTATTTGTTTCACACACTTAGAGCTCTGTGGAGAACATGAACAAAATGAATTATAATAATAATAAAAATAATAATAAAAAAAAAACAAAACAACAACAAAAATATTTTTCCCTGAGGTGAGTGCTTATGAAGTGTATTTTGTTAAGGACCCTGAGTCGGTTAGTTAGTATAGCTACAAGTGCTTAGAGGTTTGTTAGTAGTCAGAGAATTTGTTGGACAAATACCAATTTTATAACTAAGAGGGGAGCAACTAATGGACGGGGGAGAGTTTTGGGGCTCGGGAAACCAAGATTTGGGAGAGTTGCAGCCTCTTGAATGCTGCTAATTGTATCAGTTTCATTGTTTGAGTCAATTAAGCTACAACTCTTCAGTTCTACTCTCTATTCTTGTGTAATTTCTACTGTGTTGCTGCTCCAAGGAATTCCTAGGTTCTCAACATATTTTATCTTAAAATGGGTAGAATACAAAAAGGAACGGAAAACAAAATGGGTTGAATTGAAGCTTCTAATTAGTTAAATCGGTTTACTCAGCAAAGGGATGAAATATGTTCTATGTTTTTTAATCATTGTTATCACTATTATTTGAAGAAAGTGTTTTGCTCCAACTTTTTTCAGTGCATGTTTCACTTTCTTTTTTTTTTTTTTTTCTTTTTTGAAGAGAAACGGAACACTTTAAAGGAAAAGGGAACAAGGAAAAGAGAGCAAAAGGGTAGAACTCCAGAATGATGTGTCTAAGGGCCAGTTTTTGCAATTTTCTCAAGAGGAATTCCTACACTAAATCAGTTCCAAATTTGACACCTGCATTATGAAGCCCAAGATATAGATTGTTGTTTTTGGAAACATAGAAAATCATGACTTATGCTCTGTAGGAACATTACAATATTTTGTAGGATGACATGCATTTCACTGAAAAAAAGGCCACAAATAAAAAATGAGACTCGTCTGTGGCTCCGAAAAATGAGACTCATCTGTGGCTCCGTGTGTGTGTGTGTGTGTGTGTGTGTGTGTGTGTGTGTGTGTGTGTGTGTGTGTGTGTATATATATATATATATAAAAGGATTCACTTTTTATTAGGATATGGTGGTAGGCACCATGGGTGTTCCTATTGTTCAATTCAATATGTATGGAGTTGAATGCGGGGTCAACCTTTGGTTTATCAGCAGTCTTGACAGCAAATTCTTCATTGTATGTCCTGTAGCGCTCAACTGTTTTTCCTAAACTGAAGCAGGAGAGGAAAACTATAAGCATACGCAAAAAACAGATGTACTCTCTGTTGCAAGCAGCAAAAGAAAATGAGTACTCAAAATGTAGTACAACTTGATATGATAAAAATCTCAAAAAGCCATCTAGAGTCTAGAGCAGTTCAAGGAGTTTTTGCATGAAAAAAAAAAACTCACGTCTCTTTTCATCTCCTTAGGTTTTCTTGCAATTTTTCATTTCTACTTTAGATTTTCCTTAATTATTAAAAAATTAAAAAAACAGAGGTTTTGTTTTTTTTTTTTTCAAATTTCAGTGGTATTTTCATGTACAATAGGAAGTCAGGAAATATTAGCCTCAGCTTTAGATCTTGTGGATAATACTTTGTGAAGAAAATGTCTGCAATTCCAAATCAAATTACCCAAATCTTGACTGTCAATGTCCCTAAAATGACCATAAACTCATTACAGCAAGTTGTTTACTGTATAGCATACTTGGACACTTCTTTTTATAGGGCAACAAGTATTTTTATTGCTTAGAGTCAATGATGATATTAATATTGCATCATTTGTATGCGTCACACCATTCACCACAGAATTCTTCATGATGATAATAAAATAAAAATGAACTAGTATAGAGAATGAACTTATTCAAATTTCATCAACTTGAGAGGTCTTGGCTTTAAAAAAAAAAAAAAAAAAAAGAAGCCCGAAGCTTTTGAAGCCTTCTAGCATTACGCTGGTAAGGAGTTACAGGTAAGTTATAACTCCACCACGAGTCCAACCTAGCTACCCAGAATGATGTGGGATCACTGATTACGTAGGATAACACTATCAGTGATCTCTTCATGCATGGATATTTCTAAGCTAGCACATGTTAATTAATTAAGCAATAGGCGCACGGCAAAAGAGAACTGCTAGAAGCGCACGGCCTAAGGATTGGAGGCCCACCACCTCCAGGTTTGAGCTACATTGCCTTGGGAGAGGGAGGCATACAACTTAGGTTTGGAGGTTCTCGGCCTAGTGTTAAGAGGCATAGGGCCTAAGATCATTGAAGGGGAGAAAAAAGAGATGTTTGTCATGGAAGATCAATTAGAGTATGAAGCTATGATACCAAAACAATTGTTAAAGATCATGTTTGCTTGTCATGAAGAGGAATATTTTCCTTTCCAATCTATTGGTGTGCTTATTTGGAAGGCAAATCTGGTGAGGGCCAATGTAGGGAATGACAAAAAGCAGAAGCCAATCCTGACTCATCCCATGTAATGTTTCTTTTTTTTTTTTATTGGAATAACCAAAGCACTGTTTCCATAGTCACTAATAATTATATTAACATTCTTATTCCTAAAGCTAGATAACACTAGAAAGAAATTCCAAGTTATCTTGAATTTCATTTCCTATTTTCCAGGTAAGTAAATGCTGGAAAGAGAATTTCCTATTTATTTTCTCTCTCTTCCAGCACTTTTTCCTTTTTCAATTACATTTCATTACAAGTAAACATGCACGCACTCACACACTCAAACATATGCATACACACACACACGCGCATTATGTTTCATTCAAAAAGATATAATATATGTGTGCGTGTCTTGTTTGGTGCCAAATCTCATATTAAGAATTGTACATATACTGAAGTTGAATCTCAACATGTATTCAAAAGGAAACTAGTCTTTTACGATACTTGAAATTGAAGTTCAAGCATATATTTTATTGTGTTTTGTACGGAAAGTTTGAAGCAGTACACAAAACTAACAGGCTCGCTATATCATTTCAACACTACATAACATTGGCATGACAATATGCATTTGAAATTATCAATATTAAATCCCTTAATGGGTATACTTTATTCTTGTTATTGTCCATAAGTTGGTACAATATTGTTTTTCTTTAAAGAGCTATCCTTGTTAAGTCTTAATTTTGGAAGATAACATAACAAGAATAAAAGTACACATCCATCTCAAACAAAGATGAAATGGAACTTTATAGCTTCAATATTTGAATATAGAATCTATGAATGATTATGAAGTAATATTTTCTAGATTCTGTGCATTTTATAAATATTCTAAAATGCGATTTTCTTAAGTGATGATGCTTACTAGGAAAGGAAATGAGATTTTTATAACTCTATAGCAGAATTAAATGACAAGGGAGATTCACTATTTTACATTGCTATAGCCTAATAATACTACTCATCACGTGTATTTTTCTAAAACGAACCAATAAATCCAACCCAAACTGAATGAAGGCCGAGGAACAACCAATCTCACATCAATTATAGTCTAGATTAATGCTTTGTTAACGTGTGTTTTGTATTTTTGATAAAAGGTTACATTTCAAACTTAACCAAAGCGCACAAACCATTGAAATTTACATACATAATTATATAGCAAATAGTCGTCACATGAATATGCAAGACATGTGTGCTTTATCTCCAGGATTTCTAAATTCCATGTGTCTTGTGATCTAAATATATAGGACATATGCATGTGAGACTTAACTTTATAGCCTAGACAAGCCCTTTACACGTACCGATCTTTTCTCCATCAATTGAACTTAGAGGACATTTAGTTTATGTATTCAGAATTATTCTCGTTTTACGTGTATTTTTTTGTAAGAGAAAACACTGTAGAAAATCATGAATCATGAATCATGATTCAAAATCAGGGACGAATATAAGAAACAAACGTCCCCTTAGTGATTGTGTCCGTTCTGCAGAACCTAATCACATCTTTATCTAAAAGTAAACAATATTTTACTCCCAACCTTTTCCCCCACTAATCCTATTCACAAACAATAAAAAACCCCTTTAGGTACTGAATTTCCTCACTATATTCTGACCTTTAAATCTGATTTCCACTATTTTATTTTACACAATACTATAAACGGATTCTTCCAAGTCCCTCTGAAGCTGGTTCTAGGATATTAAACATTCCTAGCTTTTCAATGAGTTGATGAAAATTCGCACTAGGAAGACTTTTGACAAGGACATCAGCTACCTGATTTGATGATAAAACATAGCATGCCCGCTGATCACTCTCCCAACCAGATCAAGCCGATTAGACATTTGATGTGAATTCAATGTGAATAGGATCCGGTGGATCACCGTGCATAGCTGCATGTGGTGTTGGGTCGGATTTGAGCATCAACGGGGAGTAAAAACAAGACTAGAATAAAATTTCTCTTTGATAAAATACCTTCCATCTCCACGTGATTTGTTCTATCATGTTAAACGAAGTTATGGGCAATTTCGACCGATGCCTAATGATCACTGATAAGTGCGTCATTTGATATAGTTTTCCGATCAATTTTCCCATGTTTCCTCGCTCGCTTCTTGAGTATTTTATGTTTTTATTGTGTTTTTGTGTTTTTAGGTGTTTTGGAGGTTAAAACAAGTTTGGAAACTCAAAGGGATCAATTTGAAGAAGTTACGGGCGCCTCGGCTCTGAAACAAGCACCACGGCACTCTAAAACACGAAATCAAACCTAATTCAGAAGCAAATCTAGTTTAATTAAGCAAACTA
The DNA here is from genome assembly GCF_000414095.1 of Morus notabilis. Lineage (NCBI taxonomy): Eukaryota > Viridiplantae > Streptophyta > Magnoliopsida > Rosales > Moraceae > Morus > Morus notabilis. The sequence goes on along the minus strand of NW_010362077.1, from coordinate 51,683 downwards.
TACCAAACCAAATCCGATTTGGAAGAAGATTCAATTCTGAAAAAAATCCAAGCAAATCTTATCACATGATAATCCTAAGTTTTAAATCGTAACAATCCTAGAGACCGAAGATTCTAGATCTAATTAATACATGATAATCCCATAGAAAAACTCTCATCTCCTCAATGACTGCATCTACTTTTTTTTGGATCCTAAAAGTTCACAATATTTATTCGGTCAAGCTAAGATTGCCGATTTAATAAGAGTGAACCCCCCTCCCCGCGAAGAAAAGGACCTCTTCCAAGCATCAATCTTCTTGCCAATTTCATGACCACCGGTTCCCAAAATGGCGAAATCAATGGATTTTCCACAAGAGGAAAGCCTATATAATTGATTGGCCATGCCATCCTTTCCATCTCTACTTCTTCTAAATTGATTCCCAAATTAACACTTTTTCTACTTCCGGACATTTCATCAAGTCTTGATCCATAGCCTTATCCACGGGGCATCCAAGAGCATTGCCCACCAAAGTACATTGGATCTCCTAGTCGTAAACCTCTAGAATCCCTAATCTTTTCCCTTGGTCTACCATTGATTATCATTGAGAATGACACCAAAGATAAACAGCCCTTAATCCACCTCCTTAATCTAACTCTAAAACACTTTATTCTTCAATACCGAATCCAACAAATCCCATTCGACATGATCATATGAGTCTTCTCAACATAAATTTTAAACCATACAGACCTACCACCCCATTGATAATCTTCCACTACCTGATTAGCCATGAGCACCACATCTGAAATTTGTCGATCGACCACAAAAGCCCCTTTTGCCTTCGAAATGGTTTCTTCTATTAAATCCTCTAGCCTAGAGACCAGAACCTTAGAAATCATCTTGTACAAACTATTGATGAGGCCAATTGGCCTAAAGTCACTAATCTTACAAGAGTTTAACTCGTTATGTAAATGGGCGTATGTCCTATTGTTTAATCCATTGACATCTCTTTGAGTGAAATTCATGATCTCATTTTTCAAAACATCCCAAACTAGCTAAAGACAAGCCATTGAGTAACCTTCTTCCCCTGGAGCTATAATCTCATCACATTCAAAAACAACCCTCCCTACTTCTTCCTCATCAAACGGCTTTTCCCAATCAATCGCTTCTAACTATGAAATTGGGCTACAATCAACCTCAGCAATGCCTTTCAAACGCCTACCGAAGAAGTGTAGAGGTTGTTAAAAACAATTACTAACTTAAATTCACAATTTCCCCTTCACTATCAATGATGTTCCCATCAAATCAAATGGTTTCAATTTGTAAACGCTATTTCTTGCCTTTGATAGGAACATGCTGGGCAATTTCTCCCCCCACTAGACCAAACGGCCTCTTTTCTAATTTCTGAATTTGATGTATCATTAGCAACCATGTATCACAACCCAAATTATTATATGCCTGTGTATTAAACTCATTACAAATCGATAAATCAATTGTGCATGGAACGAATGTATTTTCTTTACTTCTCTCTTTCGTAAAGGATTCGTAATAAGGTGAGTAGGCCCCTAGCAATGAATTCAAATTTCATTCTCGATACGAAGCTGAGAAGAAATTTTACTTCTACGATGAGCCTAGTATGAAAGAATGTATAATTGATGATAGGAGTCCTATAGGCACTCATTAGGTTAGCAGGAGGTTTGAATTCTTCTCATTAGGTTGCTGACAACTTTTCCGCGACGAAACCTGCAACTTATAGCGACGACTTGTTCGTCGCTGTACATATTTTTTAGGGACCACAAGTTTGTCATCGCCAAACATATTTTCAACGATAGATCTACAATGACGACAATTTATCGTCGCTAATTGTTTATTAGCTACGACAATTCCGTTTAATTGTCGTCGCTAAAAACCTTCTTTCTTATAGTGAATTAATGTCAAGCTTAACTAACGGTACACCACCAAAAATATAACAATGAGATTGCGTTTGAATTGCCTGAAATTTTGCATTGATCTTCAAAGAGATCTTTTTATCCCTCAACTGTTGGCTTTTGTTTCTAAAGACCTAGGCATGATACGGTTGATGTAAAAGACCTGGATTAAAATGTGCTTAAATACCTTGATGTTTTACGTATGTTCTTCTAGTTTCTATGCATGGGATGGTAATTCATACGTAATTATATACTACTTTTTAAGTCTTAGCCGTCACTATATATATATATATATATATATATATATATATATAACGATGAATTTGCAACTTTCTTCGTGGATCGCCGTTGTCAGACACTTGCAAGAGTTCTAACTGATTATATCTTTTCAGTGAATTTGTATACGTATACGTGACCTTATACGGTGAGTCAATTTGTCCGTTGCAACTTCCATCTCATAGTGTCTAGTCTCTCTTTTTTTTTTTTTATAAGTTTACCATCAAAAACTTGCATCTCAAAGTTCTAAATTTTCTTTTGTTTTTCACAAAAATACGAACCTATAGATCATAGATCTTACGATCGTTTAGAAATTAGGATCCTTATTCTCGTTACCTAAATTAATTCCTACAAGTCATAAGGCCTCACTACTTAAAAAGCTTATACCAAAACTATTAAGTCTCGTTTATTTTACCGATTCGAGTTTTCAATTCTAATTTTACTACAGTTAAAAACTCTCCTAAAAAATTACATTTAACTTTTTTTATTACAATAAAAAATTCTTATATAAAATCACATATAAATTCAAATTAAAAACTCTAATAACTGAACGAACAACTCTAATAACTGAACGAACGAGTATTCGAAAACTATTTACTCCAAAAGCCAAACAAAAAAAGTGATGTAATGACAGAGCATGAGCTAATGAACAAAAAAGAAAGCACCACTTCCGAGGATACATGAAGTCATCCCTCAGAACCAAAAGAAGACAAAAAGCAAATCAACAGAGCTATAATACAGCTATGAAATGATTCGGCGCCGTCTTTCGGTTGATAGCAACTAGTAAATTTTTTTATTTTCTTTTTAAACTTTAAAATTAAAGTAGGGAACTTTAAGTAAAGTAAAAGTAGTCGGAGGTGGATTAATTATTAGATTATATTTACAATCACAATAGAAAGATATTTATATAGCAAAATGTTATATACTTTTGTTCTAACTCAAAACTTACTCAGTAAATTTGTGTGTTTACCGTATCAAACTCTGACACATGTGAATTAACACTTTCGGGCACAAATATTACTGCTCCAATATATATGCTAAACCAAAATACTAAAAGTTTTATAATACAATGCTAAATTAGTGCGCGCTAATACTAAACGTTTAATTCATAGATTAAAATTATGTGATTAAAATTATTTTTAATTTATATATTTTTTATGAAAAAAAATACTGTAACGAACCATGAACTATAATTCAAATTATGATTTAAATCCTCCAACCAAACATCCCTTAAATTTTAACTTTTAGTAAGAAAATCACTTTAAGATGTAAATCTCGTTCATATCGTTGATTCGAGTTTATAATTCAAATTTTGTTACAATATAAAACTCTCACAAACAGTTATATCTAATTTTTTTATTACAATAAAAAATTCTCACATAAAATCATTTCTCAACTCTAATTTTAAACTCAAATCAACGAATTAAACGGACCCGTAATATTATTTTTTTGTGTTATATATTCCATATGATATATATTTGATAGCAAATCTACCAACAATATATAACATATGTCAAATTTAATATTTGATTGTTATCGATTAATATGCTTTCTTTTTCATAAAATCATTATAAATTATAAATTTTTAAATTATTTTAGAAATTAGGTGACGTTTAATTCATGAATTCAAATCATATGATTAAAATTATTTTTGATTTATGTGTATTTTTTGTGAGTAAAAATACTATAGTGAATCACAAACTATGATTCGAATCAGGAAACGAATCTAGGTACCAAACGGACTTTAAAAGATCTTTTACAATTAGCATTTGAGATACCATCAAGTACTGAAGCACAATTAGAAATAACATATCAAAATGGAAACGTCAAACAAGCCATTGGCATTAATGTAGCTGTGGGTTAGAACACTCTTCCGTACACTCTGATCACCGAAGCTAACGTTCATCCTTTTATCCATACCAGCATATATAAAAATATATGTGCCCTATTTTATATATAACACAGAGAGAAAAACAAAAAAACAAATACAAAAAACAAAGAAAAAAGTTCAATCATGTCCAAGATTTAAGAAAGCAACTATGTACGTCGCTCTACTGTTTCCACAACCCACATAATCAATAATAACCAATACAACCAAATCGGTAGTAAAAAGTATGATCGATTTATACAGACAAACTAGACGGGAAAAAAAAAAACACAATACTGCGAAGGAAAGAATCAAACACGTTCTTTCAGTTCTTGAGCAAAAAACAAAAGGAAAAAAAAAAGAATCAAACACGTTGTAGCTTTCACAGAACAAATATACATATATATATATATATAAGTTGGTACCTGTGGGAGCTAGAGAACTCGTAGAGGTTGCCGCTGCCGGAGAAGACGATGAGACCGATTTCGACGTCGCAGAGGACGGAGAGTTCGTTGGCTTTCTTCATCAGACCGACTCTCCGCTTCGAGAATGTGACATGGCGGTTGTGCCTGTCCTCGATTCGCTTCATCGAGACTTTTCCCCTCCCCATGGATTTCCCAATCGCACAAACCCTAACTTTTCCCTGATTTTCTTTGCCTGCCGTGCAGAGAAAAAGGAAAAAAAGAGAAGAAAAGAACAAAACCTTGTCGTCATTTATAATAATTAGACGAGAGAAGGAAGGGCATTTTGTGATAACATTTTGTGATAATCACATTTGGAAGCGAAAAGACGCCATTAACCAGCTTGAAAAAGTGCGAAAGTCGGTGATTGAGGGGGGATTACGGAGACAGGAGAGCTTACCGACGGGGCTTTTGGGGTTCGACATGTGGCATCGTCTGATTCGCATTCTCCCGATACGGCGATTTTTTCTTTCCTTCCTTTCTACGAGAATGCGGTGCGACGGACTGTGGAGATGGTAAGAGTGGAATTAAAATGAGGGAGCTTTTTACTTTTTTAGTGATGCTCTCTCTCTCTCCTCGCACGTGCGAGGTTTGAAGAGTGTTTCTGACTCTCCCTCTTCCAATAGACTAACGTAACGTTTGGTAAGTTGATTCCATTTAAATTATGGTTCATAGTTTATTACAGTATTTTTTTCATAAAAAATACATATAAATAAAAAATAACTTTAATCTTGTGATTTTAATTCATGAACTAAACATCTTTTAAGATTACAATTGACTGATGTATTCGTGTTACGATTTGAATTATAGTCTGTGGTTCGTTATAGTATTTCTTTTATAAAAAATACACATAAATTAAAAATAATTCTGAATTATGATTCTGAATCTATGAACTAAACGTCTATTAGAAAATAAAATTTTAGCGTATATTTTGTACATGAGTTCTGCTATAGTAGAAACTAATTAAACTCCACGTGTTTTTGCATGTAGAAAATAATTTGTGTTAAGTTGTAATTAACTAATTATCATATTATTATTAAAAAAATATATAAAATTGAATGTAAAATCTCAAGAAGAACCAAAATAAGAAAAAAAAATAAATTTTATGACAAGAAGTCAAGATAAAGTCAAAAAAAGACTAAAATAAATAAATAAGTATTATTTTAAGACAAAATGAACTAAAGCGAAAAAAATAAAGTTGTAGGAAAAAAATAAAAAAAAAGGGTCAAAAAAGACAAAAATGAATAAATGACTAAATTTTGGAGTAAAAGGAACCAAAATAATAAAATAATAAAATTTTGGGAAAAAATTAAAAAAAAAAGTCAAAACATGACAAAATGGACAAATAAATAAATTTTAAGACAAAAGGAGAAAAAACGAAAAAACATTAAAATTTCAAGTAAAAAATAAAAAAGAGGTTAAAAAGGACTAAAATGAATAAATAAATAAGTTTTAGGGGCAAAATGAACAAAAAAAGGGAAAATAAATAAACTTTAGGGTAAAAAAATGTTTTAGGGCAAGAAGTGAAGAAATATTGTCAATAAAAAACCAAAAGGAAAAAATGAATAAATTTTAAGGCAAAAAGAACTAAAATGAAAATGAAAATAAAATTTTGGGACAAAAAGAAAAAAAATAAAAAGTTAAAAGGACTAAAATAAAAAAATGAATAAATTTTAGGATGAAAAATAAAAACAACCTAAAATAAAAGAATAAAAAAAGTGAGAAAGTTGTACACTTTCAACCAAAACTACATCGTTTTGGTTAAAAATGCATTATTCAAAATACACTTCTCACTTCAATTAACACTAAATGAGTAATAAACAAAAAAGAAGAGGGGCAAAAAGGAAAGAAAAAGGTTAACAAAGCTTCTTTAAGAAGTTTTCTAAGGCATTTAGTATATACCACATAAATGACCAAAAAATTCAAACAAAAAATAAATAAATGAATAAGAAGCTTAAGGCAAAATAGTAAAAGTAAAAGTGAATGGACACACAAAGAATTTTTCAAAAGTTGAGGGATAAAAAAGAATTGAAACTGTTCAAAGAACAGTAAAAAGAGTGACTCTTATAGTATATATAATAATTTATGATTTTTGTTTGAGCAATTTTTAAAAAACCACTTAAAATTGAGCCATTTTTTATTTTTATCTCTTAACATTAGTTTATATATTTATACCTTTTAAACTATCACTAGTTAAGGAGCAGAATTTTTTAAAAAAATAATTTTAATGAGTCAGATATTTAAAGATGTAGAACATATACTTTTCTCTTTTTATTATGCTATAAATTTTTTTCTTATAAAAAATTTGAAATTCAAAAGTTATAATCGAAAACTCTAGGTCGTTTGATCACATATAGATCAAATCAAATATTTTAATTATGATTTTTCTTTTTTTTTTTTGAGAATTTTTGTTTTCTATTTATGCTAATGGTTTTCTATATGGGAGTTTGTTGGTTTGGCGCGTACTTGATCTTAATGGCGTAACTGATAAGTAAGGGTGGCAATACTTGTTAGTGGATCGTATTCTTGTTAATCGTGTTAAAAAATATCAATTCAAACACGACATGTTTATTAAACGTGTCAAAAATGTCAACTTAAACACGATTAATTTATTAATCGTGTTAATCGTGTCAACTCATATAATCTATTTAAATTAATATATTAAATAAATAATTAATATAATAATACCTTATTTAATACGGTCAAGACATATTTAACATATTTATTGGTCAATTTATCTTTTTTTAAGAAAAATAAATAAATTTTACCTATAAATATTAAAATTTGCATTATTTGTATTTAATATGTCATATAAACTTTCATGTTGTATCACATATTATTATATTACAGATGATATATATAATTAATCGTGTTAATTTATATCACTTCGTATTAAAATGTCAATTATAATTTAATTTATTTATTAATCGTGTTAATTATCTTTATTTAATTATAATTTAAACTTATTTATAATAAATTTAAATCTATTAATTTTACACTAAAGTAGTTTTTCTTCTATGTAAGTAATTATTACTGAAGTACTTCCTGTTTTCGATAAGTCATGATTACTGAAGTACTTCCTGTTTTCTTACATTAACGACTAAAGTAGTTTCTCTTCTATGTAAGTAATTGTTTTCCCTCATCGTTTTAATTGCATGTCAAGTCACCATTTCCTTTTACAATTTTTTTTTATGGGTCCTTCTGCAATTTAATTTCTTTATTAAAAAAATATAAGCGAGATTTATGCAAATGTTAAAATCGTTATTGAACTAAATTTTAAAATCGTCACTGTTTTTGCAACAAAAAATGTGTGTGGATCGACTTCTACTAGGAGCACAAAAATTATAAAAATTTTCCTGTTATGTGGCGGAACAAAATTTAAAGTAAAAAGACTAATGTTTTGTTTCATTTGGGCGTCTAGTTTGGTTTAAATTATGATTTTTAATTCGTTATAGTATTTTTTTATAAAATATTAAATTTTAAAAATTAAAATTATAAATTATAATTTTAAATCTATTAATTAAACGTCACTTAAGATTTGTTCATTTTATCGATTCAAATTTTTACATTTTATTATTAATTAATGCATTTTTTTTACTAATATAATTATTTGATTAAGAAATATATTAATAAAAAATAAATAATAAAAATATAAAATTGTCCGCTTTAAGAGATATTTATCTTATTTTTTAAAATATATATATATATATATATTTCCACAATAAAGAAACAAGTCTGACTGCATTTCACGCGTTGTCCTTAATTACCCATCTACAATCCGACACATATCGTTAGGGATAATTACGAACCACACCACGGAATTTCGCCGTGGATCGACTTCCTCCGGGCAATGAAACACTCCCACATTTTCTGCCACAGTGGATTTTTAAAAAATTACTGTGTGGACCAAAATATCCCTCAAGTAGGTTTTATTTTTTATTTTTTTCTCTTTCTTCCCTTCTCCCTCCATCCTTCGAGTACTAGCCGTTCTCTCACTACGCGTAATCGGAATGAGCATGAATCGGAGTGGGCAGGATTCGGAGTGAGGAATCAGAGTCAGAATAAGCTGTTTACTTAGTGATAGGATTCAGAATCGGAGTTATTCTAAATCTCATTCATACGTTTATTTACACCCAGAATAGGAATAAAAAAGTGTAAAAGTATTAATACACCATTTAAATCAATTTGATATTTTTAATTAAAAAAATATATTGTGTACTTATTATATTAAAATTAATCATAATTAAAATATTTAGTGTAATAATTGGGTACTAAAATAATAAATATAAATTGTACAATTTTTTAAAATATAAAAATAAATTTTAAAAAAATTTAAATAAAAATAAAAAATAGTGTTAAAAAATAAAATAAATTATTAATTCATTAAAAAATTAAGTACATATTTATTATATTAAATTTAACAATAATTATGCTAATATTATAATATTAGGCAAATAAAATAATAAATATATGTTGCATTTATTTTTTAAAAATTTTATTTTTAATTGTGTATTTATAAGTAAAATATAGGTATAATAGTAAATTGATATTAATATTATGAATGAGAATTTCAATCCTAAGAGGGCACATGAGAATGTTAATCTCATTTCTAAATTTTAAATTTAAGTGGGAGTCATCAATTTCACTCTCATTTCAAAATAAAAAATAACAAGTAAACATGAGATTGACTCTTTATCTCCTGCTCTCATTCTTCAATCAGGTAAGTAAACATGCCATCATTTCAAAGACAATACCGGACCCTCTCTCTCTCTCTCTCTCTCTCTCTATCTCTCTGTTGCCGTCGGGGCGTCGTATCGTTGCCGTTGCCGTGGAGAAGAACACCGTATGCGATCTGTAGATTTTTCTTCACTCCTAAGAGGCCTTCGCTATGGCGTTGGTGCAGCAGCGTCAGGGTGGTGTCTAGAGGCGACATTGTTTGATGCAAACGATGCTGATCCACGTCTTTTTGGAGGGGATATTGCAAATCTGTAGATGAGTTTGGTGCAAAGAAGAGAGAGGAAGAGATTATGTTTGTATAATTGTGGTTTTTGCTCTTTTTTTTTTCTTTTGAATTGTGCAATCTGTTGAAATTTTTTCAGTTCGTGGATTGTTGGATTTATTATGTGATTTTTCAGGGTTTTTTATTTATTTTGGTGTCACCGGTAATGGTGTTTTTTTTTTTTGTTTGAATTTTTAGGTATTTCAACAACTACCGCAACCAATAGTGGTGGTTGGCCGTTGGATACTGTCAGGTATTTTGGTTGGATACCGACTTTGTAGTCGGACTCAGTCATGCTGATATCGTGATCAGAGACCTACTGATATTTTAAAAGTACATTTAATATTTTAAATATATTGTGAAATATTCTACGTAATCATTTATGTTCTCAAGATATGTCAATCTAAACTTAAAATATATGAGAGTTCTTTTTTGCCCATATCTTTATGCAGGTTGGGCCATATAGCTTTCTAAGCTCACAAAAGTCAAGCGGGCCGAGTGGTTTATATTGAGACAAATATCTATTAAAGTGTGTTAATTTAAATTTAAATTTTTTATTTTTAATTAATGTTATTTTTTGTTAAGTAATTATATTAGTTAAAAAGATATAAATTAAGAGTAAAAAATTTAAATTTAAATCATGCATTAAAAATAAATTCAATAATTTTCTTTATTTGTATCTTTAGACCTTGAACTGGATCGTCTCGGATTTAGAAACAAATTTTTTGTTTGGCTAATCCGGATTTAGAAACAACTTAGATCTAAAAAAACTAATTCAAAGCGTCGCAAATCTACACTCAAGGGCTGCACAGGGGGAACAAATCTGTAGGAGTGTGCGGATATGGCGTGGAGTGTGGCGGGGTGAAGGACGGCATAGGGAGTGAGATAGGCGATGGGGACCCCATTAAGTGATTGTCATTTATTTTCTTGATTTTTTGTACGATTGTCAATATTATCCTCTTTTGCTAGGCTGCCCCTAGAGTTTTTGAGGATGTTTCTTCTATTAAAGACGCAAGCTCGTAGTTTTTTTTTTCTTTTTTAATATTTGTTCTTTTTTTATTATTATTTTATTTATAATCTTTCATGAAATTACTTTAGAGTTTCCTTTGCCTATCTACTAAGGAAGAATAAGTTAACGTTTCATTGAGTGTTTTTTTTTTTTTTTTTTTACATGAATTTATTTTTTCCTTTTCATTTCTTTTCTTTTTCCCCTTTCCCTCTTCTTTCCCCTTTTTATGTTTCCTTCTCCTACTATATAATCATTTTCTTTCTTTTTTCAATATGTTATTCTCGTATATATTTTTTCTTTCTAATATCTATTTTCAAATAATTTATTCTCATATACTGATATATATAATGGCCGTATGTAAAGTTTCTACGATTCGGAAGCATAACTCCCTTTTTATATACAACATCATTACAAAAAAAAAAAAAAAAAAAAAAAGATGGGTAGCCTAGTCTACTGAAGCTAAATTCTTACCCTAAAGAAAAGGATAAACATAAACAGTTAGGGGAAAAATGGTAAATTTGATTGGTGGGTGGGTAGAAAAAGAAACAGAAAAAGAAATACAATTCCATTCAGTTCGTTGATTTGAGTTTTTAATTCGCATTAAGATATGATTTTATGTGAAAATTTATTACTGTAGTAAAAAAGTTAAATGTGACTGATTTTAAGAATTTTTTACTGTAATAAAATTTGAATCAGAAAAATAAACGGGATCTAAATGCAAAGACTTTTTTAAAATTTTAAGAGTGGTGTAACAAGTAATAATTAAATTCTAAAATCTGATTGATGGTTGGTTTAAGAAAGGTTTGTGAAATGAAGAATGAGGGATTGCCACTTATGAAACTATTACAACTAATAACACAAAAATGACAACATCTCGGAAAAGGTCTGCATAAAGGACCTAATAGGAAAGTACTTTCCACTACAGAGCAACCCGGAATAACCGCCATTTGCGAAGAAGAACCAGATGGTCACTTTAACAAATTTCTCCATAAAAGACAATATATCTTACAAACAATGACAAATTAATAAACGAGAAAATCTAACATGGTTGGGTACCCATATATCAAATTTACTTTGGGACATGCTACATCCAATAATCAAGTACATTAAAATATCTCAAAGGATTACCGCGATTTGGATTACAACTTAAGCCATTAACATAAAAAGAACTATAAAGCCCCAACTAAATAAAGAGTATAATTTCTTTATAAAAAAAAAAAATCTTTTCGTTTTCTGAAAAAACTCATGGACAATTTAAATTTCCTAACCTCCAATCAAGTTGTCTATTCATGATGCCAAGAACTTAGGTATTATGGGTCCGTGTTTCATATAAAAATGCTGTTACAGCCAGGATTCTCGTAACAAGCATAATTCATAGAAGCACTGTTGTTTTGGTCAACAAATTAAGCGTACAAAAAAAAAAGGCTTTCTAAGCCATCACTTTAGGTGGGAAATTCTTGAAATATATATATATGTATATGATAAGTGGATCGTTACATCACTGTTTCTTCTTGTATTTCTGAGGATCGACATTCCTGATTAATTCAAATGACTTGTTAAAATACATACCGAAGCAGAATTTCAATTTATAGACTGTAAAATGTTATAGCCTATTTAAATTTCAAACGCGAATGTTTTGGTAAAATTAATTCAAATGACTTGTTTTATTACTACTAATATTGCTAGTTACAGCAACAGAGCCAGAAACTCTTATCAACAGAGACTACTAATAAGTAAAATAATAATAAAGTTATAAGACTAAATTTTTAATGTTTAGTAGGGATTATGCGCATATTGATATAAAATTACATACTTATATTTATTTAAATGTTTTTTTTAGAAAAAAATAAGTTGAGTAGGGGTATGAGCTCCACTAAACCCCAATTGATGCTCCAATAAGCATAACTAGAAGTTTTCTTACAATTTAAGTGCAGGAACAATTTTAACAGGCTGTTTCAAGTTTCAACCCTATAGAAAGAACCATTGACCTTTCTTTACAGAACAATCATCTTCTTCTTGCCCTTTAGGAATGTTTTGGAGCCATAAAAAATAAAGTCCATTCATAGACAACCGACCCAAAAATAGTGCTTAAAAAATGGTTGAATGGACAACTTGTTACCATTTCCTAACTTGGGTTTTTCTTGTACTAAACAATTCCCTTGTCCTTTTCAAAGTATCTGACTTTTCGTCACAATAAGATCCTTCTCTTCATTAAGTTTCCATTAGAAGTCATTTAACACTATTTTATAGTGTTGACAGGCAGATTCTCTGTAAAAAATGGAGAATGAAAAACAAAGTAAGAACAAGGAAAAGAGGTAGATTTTGATCAGAGAGAAAAGGGAAGTTATAGTGAAGTTTGGAGTGTATTTTTTAAACGTGTCCTTTTCCAATTTTTCTTGCTCTAATATGTAGAATATAGATTCTGCAGTGGAAGAATCTTTTTTTTTTAATTTTTTTAATTTTTATAATTACTAATCCTTCTTTCCATGCTCTTATCCATTTCAATTGAAAACAACATGTATTAAAAAAAATTCAGGTTCAACTTAAGAGTACCAATAGTTAACTCTCATGTCTTTCTTTTAGAAGAAAAAAACCACCTTCATTTCATAGCCTAATCTACCATTACAAGCTCTCAACCATGGCGGTGTCATACTCCTCGTTTCGAGTTATCTTTCTCCTATTTTCATTGTTTGCCACGCTCAACATGGCACAAACTTCATCAAGCGCCATGGCCACAAACTTCTCATGCTCAGCAGATTCCTCTCCCTCGTGTGAAACATACGTGGCGTACTTTGCGCAGCCTCCGAATTTGAGAGACCTTGGAAACATATCTGATCTTTTCGGAGTCAGCAGAGCATCGGTTGCCAAAGCCAGTAACATCACTCAAAGGAGAACCAGTTGGTTCCTCAACAGCTTTTTCTCATCCCTGTGACCTGTACATGCACAGGAAACCGCTACTTCGTCAATATCTCATATCAAATCCAGAAGGGTGACACTTACCACAGTCTTTCAACCGTCACTTTCGTGAATCTCACAAATCCCAGCGTGTTGGAAGACTTAAACCCCGGAATAGACCCAAATTTCTTGCTGTCCGGCATCAACGATATAGTTGTTCCTTTATTCTGTAAGTGCCCTTCTAACACATACTTGAAAAATGGAATTCAGCATCTTATAACTTACGTTTGGCAACCCAATAATGAGGTCTCCAATGTGAGTTCCAAATTCAATGCCTCTATGGATGATATCGTCCGCGAGAATCAGTATCAGAGTTTTAGGAGTGCAGTTGATCTTCCTGTTTTAATTCCCGTGTCGAAATTACCCGTGCTTCCTAGAGAAAAATCTCCACATAAAAGCTCAAGATCCAAACAACAATGGATCCTCATAGGAGTTGAGAGCCTTGGAGGTGCTTTGATGATTGTGATCTTGGCAACTTTGGTGGTTTATTCCCACAAGTTGTTAAAGAAAAGGAGGAAAATTCTTGATGAAAATCGCAATTTTGAGCATAGGATAGTAATTCCGGATAAACGTCTTTCTGGGGTCTCGAGAGTATCTAGGCAAGCCAATCATGTACGACAGCAAAATGATCATGGAAGCAACGATGAACTTCGACGAGGAGAACAAGATTGGCGGGTCAGTTTACAAAGGAAAATTTGATGGAGAGGTCTTTGCTGTTAAGAAAACCAAGGAAGATGTTACAGAAGAGCTTAATCTTCTTCAGAAAACTAACCATGTAAATTTGGTGAATCTTATGGGGGTTTCATACGACACAGATGGGAATCTCTTCTTGGTCTATGAGTATGTTGAGAATGGATCATTAGAGAAGTGGTTGCACTTTAAGCCCTCTGTCGTATCAGCATCTTCTTCGAGCTCGATGGGATTCCTCAGTTGGAGTCAGAGAATTCACATAGCGCTAGACGTCGCCCATGGCCTGCAATACCTTCATGAACACACTCAACCAAGCATTGCTCATTGGAACATTAGGGCCAAAAACAATACTTGTTGACTCGAGATTCAGGGCGAAGATCGGGAATTTCGCCATGGCTAGGCCTGCAGGCAACCCTCGATGCTCAAGGTCGATGTTTTTGCATTCGGGGTCGTCCTAATGGAGCTGCTCTCAGGGAAGAACGCGTTGCAAACAAAAAAAATGGTGAGGTTGTTATGTTGTGGAAAGAATTAGGTAAGATCTTGGAGGAAGAAGAGAAGAGAGAGGAGAGGCTTAAGAAATGGATGGATCCAAACTTGCAAAGCTTTTATCCCATTGATGGGGCTCTGGGATTGGTAGCTTTGGCAAAGGCTTGTACTCAGGGGAAGTCCTCGGCGAGGCCGAAAATGGCCGAAATCGTCTTCAGCCTCTCGGTTTTAACTCAGTCATCTGCTAAGGCACTTAAACTTAGATCTACAAATTCTGGTGGAGATCCATATAGCATTGTTCAAGTTATCACTCCAGTCAGTGCTCGCTGATTTGGTGAGAAGAGAGTAATTCAATTGATAAAGTCCTTGTAAAATTCACACAAAAAAATTGGTTACTAATTTGGTTATTCTTTTCTTAATTAACCAGTATGGGGTTATTTTGTCTTGTTTGTTTTTCTTACTTTTCTTCCACGTTTGATACAGCAAATAAAGAAGGGATAGTGTTTGTTTGTGATACCTATTAAAAAACAAAGGTTTTTTTTTTTTTCTTTTCAACTCAGTTTTGTCATTGACTATGCTAAGTTATTTCAGTTGTAATATGCTTGTTTTGTGCTTTCTGGCTTCTTTGTTTGTTCATAATCTATGGCAATAGTATTTTTTATTATGCGAGCATTTGAGGGAAATTTGTCTATCTGGAAAGGGACAAAATGCTTTATACAGAATCTAACTTAGTTTCTGATTCCTTAGAATCTAAATTAGTAACTATGAGGATATGCAATATAGCACTCTTGAATCTTGATCATCAGAAGATTATGCAGGGGACAGCCAAATTTTTATGTAATTGACTTTGATTAATTTTAGTTTTGTTTGTAATCGTCAGTTAAACTAAAATAATTAATATCTTAACTGAAATTGGTGATACTATAACTTGATGTAGCTGATTTTTTTAGTTGCATTTTTAAGAATTCTGTTAGTAAATTCAATGGAATAGAAAATTAATTAAACCGTGCGGTTTTTACCCAACTTTTAGTTCTAGTACTTTTTCTATTTTGCTTGTTGTTTGGAGAATTAATACTCTTATTTTTTAACTGTTAAATTTAATTAAAATCACAATAAACATATTTTAAATTTTGATACAAAATGCCGGTTAAAAAGTAAGGGGCTGTTCGGGCATAGCATTCTTGAGTGAAAAACTCAAAAAAAATGTAACTCAAGTTACAATTTTATTTGAGTTCATGCTTTTCTAAATTTGAACTCGAGTTTGAGACACGTTTGGTTCATAAATTAGAATCATGAGATTAGAACCATTTTTGATTTGCGTGTATTTTTTGTGAGAGAAAATACTGTAACGAACCATGAACTGTGATTCGAATCAGGGTACAAATCCCCTTACCAAACGTCACATAAAACTCGAGTTCAAGTTTCCATTTCAACTCGAGTTCAGAAACTTGAACTCAAATTAATGAACAATATTTTTTTATTCTTAAAAATGCTCTAATTTTTTTGTTTTATTTCTAATTGAGATGATTTTTTTTCTATGCGTTGACAACAAAAAGACGAATAAAACCCCACCCATATACCCTATTAAAATTTTCCATCAACATTGAGTTTTTATTAAAATACTATCTAAATACAAATTCAAGTTTTGACTAATTCAAATACAAACTCAAAAATATTTTTATCTCAAACCATAACTCAAATGTGCACAACCAAACACAAATTCAAATTACAACTTCAACTCAAGTTATAATTTAGGCCTCGTTCACTTCGCTGATTCGAGTTTAGAATTTGAGTTGAGATGTGATTTTATGTGAGAGCTTTTTACTGTAGCAAAAAAATTAGATGTGATTGTTTGTGAGAGCTTTTTACTGTAGAAAAACTCAAATTCTAAACTCGAATCAGCGAAGTGAACGGGACCTTAAACTCAACTTAAAATCTACACTCAAATTACACTCAAAAACGTCAAAAGAACATGCCTAAGATATTAAACAAGATTTAAAAAGAGTGAATGTCAGCTTCTAGAAGCCGTTGACCTATCACCAAAACGACTTTAGTTTCTTACATCTTCCAAAACGTTCAAGAGAGAGAGAGAAAGACAATGGCATCATCCACAAAGCTACACAGCTTCTGTTCTCTGGCCATGGCTGCCCTCTTCCTTTACTCTGCCTCTGTGCAGCTAAATGACCCTGGTAATTTCTCACCCCCTTTTTCCTTCCTTATAATTGCCAATACAACTATTTTACCTTTTTTTTTTTCTCTTTTTTTCTTTTTATGTGTGTAATAAATAGATTGGTACTTTTGGCTTCCTCTATATTCTGGCGCTTGTATTGTTAATCTTCTGAACTGTATCATCTCCTCCAAACCAATCAAGAATCTCGCCGAAGCTACGTTGTTCCTTGGAAATTTTCTGTTCATCAAGGTTGTTGTGGAAGATTTTAGGAGTGGAATATCTGGTTTCTGGTCATTGAATTTGAGTGAAAGAGTTACAAGGGAGAAAATTGGAAGTGGGTTGGTAATAATCTCAATGGCTTTACAGTTATTGAGATCAAATTCTCCACAAGTTTCCGTTATCAAGCACAGAATTAAGTTTCCAAGATACATTGATTATGGTGAGATCTTAGGACTAGTAATTTTTTTTTTTCCTTGTGTTCTTTTATGTTCATTTTTTGTTAAAGGTTCAGAATCTTTTGAGTAATTTAGGACTTGTTTTTTTGAGTGAAAAATTCAAAAAAAGGTAACTGAAGTTACAAATTTATTTGAGTTCATGTTCTTTTAAGTTTAAACTCGAGTTTAAACTCAAGTTTAAACTTGAGTTTATGACTAAAACTCAAGTTCAAATTTCTCCTTCAACTCGAGTTCAGAAACTCGAACTTAAATTAATGAACAGTATTTTTTTTATTCTTAAAAATACTATAATTTTTTCGTTTTAATTCTGATTGAGATGGATTTTTTTCTATGCGTTGACAACAAAAAGACGAATAAAACCCGACCTATATACATTATTAAAATTTTTCATCAGCATTGAGTTTTTATTAAAACACTATATAAATATAAATTCAAGTTTTGACTCACTCAAACACAAACTCAAAAGATTCTTATTTCAAACTATAACTCAAATGTACACAATTAAACACAAACTTAAGTTACAAATTCAACTCAAATTATAACTCAAATTCAATTCAAGAATTATACTCAAGTTATAACTCAAATTCAACTCAAGAATAATATTCAAGTTAAACTTCAAAAGAACAAGCTTTTAGTTTTCAATTGTTTTGTTATTTGATTAAGAGATGATAGTTTTGTTGTTTTAACAGGAATGGCGATCTTGGTAGGTTTCAGTTATGGGCTTCCCTTTGTCTTCTTTCGGTTCAGAAACGTCAAATGAGTTTCGGGTAATCTTGATAAATACTTTTTAAAAATGCATGAGTCATAATTTTTATTATTTATTTTTAATTTATAACTTTTTAAGTTAAATAATTAAACTAATAAAAGAGTATTTATAAAAGTAAGAGATAAAAGTACAGATTCACGCACTCTCAATAGTAAATTATATATATTTTTTTCATGAGGTTTTTGATTAAAGAGAGTAGGTCCTTTTTTTTTTTTTGGCTAAGAATAAAGAGAGTAGACATTGAATTGGGAAATTTTCGCTTACTTGATCATTCATGTACTTGATTTTGATGGAACATTAGCTCCTTTCGTTTCGTTAATTCAAATTGCAACTCAAATTTTGATATAGTATTTTTTTGACAAAAATTCAAATTTAACATTTTTTGTTATGATGTCTTCTCTAACATAAATTTACTTCTTAATTTAAACGAGCGAAACGAACGAAGTCTGAATGTAGAGATTACAATATTTTACATAGAGATCAGTCCTGCAGAGACCCGCCTCAAAAGATGCTCGGATGGGGACAATATCTTGTCCCTGAGTTGTGTCGGCGAGAGGAAGAAAAAAGAACTCTTGCCCGGTCTGCGCCTCGATATAATATTATTTTTTATAAGAAAAATACTCAAAACACCATTTGTATTTTATCTAAATACTTCTTTTGCTTCTCTTATTATACAAATTTTCAAAACACACCCACTGTGTTAATAAAAGTATACTCAAATTACTTCTAAAGCAATTAAGTTTTTAAAAATACCAAGATCACCCTTTTCAATTTATATTAAATGTTATTTTTATATGATTTAGTTAAAAAGTTAAATAAGAAAAGTTTAAATATGTTCAAATATAAATTCCTATCAAACAAGTGCTTCAATTTATTTTGAAAGTTTTTCGTTCTTTAAAATTGATTTTATTTAAGATTTCGTTTAATAATGTCTTAAATTGTCTTTAATAAAGGTTGGGAAGAATAATCTTGGTATTCAAAAAAATTAACTGTTTTAGGGCGTCTTTTCAATATATTATAAACATGGAGGGTGCTTTAGATATTTGTATAATAAGTGGGAGCAAAAGTAAAACCACAAGGAGTGTTTTGGGTGTTATCTCTTTTCTAAATGCGTAAATAAGTTTTTATACAATATGAACTACTTAAACGTAATTAGCACTTTATGGCTTTATTACTAAAATTTGATTTTCATTCGTTTAGAATATGTTTTACTTGTGAAACTTTTGACTTTAGTGTTAATAGAATTTTGGCTTTATTTCTTTTTAAATTGTTATAATTTTGAAATGCATATTAGTTACATTAGATGGAAAAGGCTCCGATGGGAAATTGACTCCGACTGATCCATCTCTCTTGAAGTGGGCTTGTGGTGTGTATGGGGATAGTTTTGCGGCAGATATGGGGACGGGGCAGAAATCATGCACGGAGGTAGTGCATTTTAAGCCCCCACTCAAAATTATATATATATATATATATATATTAAAATCATATATGTATAATTGTGTATCAAACAATATTGATATAAATTAACCCCATTAAAAATAAATCTTACAGCTCTTAATATAAAATTAATCTAATTAGTCCCCACTGAAATAAATTTCTGGCTCTGTCACTAGTTGAAATTATTGTCGCCTCCCCCTGCCTCATTTTCATCTCTACATGATTCAAGGATGTTCTTTAATTTTTATAAGTTTGAGTACAAAATTTTTACTGAAATAGTGAAATTAATTTTTTAAGAAAAAAATACTATAGTAAAAATATTGAATGATGATTCAAAACTATAATAAAAATGGGCCTCAGAATTTATGCTGCCAATACGAGTTTTGGAGGTACCGGAAGTTGAGATTAGATTTTGCCTTCATCCTCGTTCTGTTAAAAATACGATGATATCTTTCTAGAAACGACATTGAGGCCATGTTTGGTAAAAATACAGTGTTTGGTGTCGTAACGTATTGTATAACGGGTTAAAATATAAAATTTTAATAATTTAGGGGTCAAAATGCAATTTTTTTAAAAAAATTTTAGGGGCCAAAACATAATTTTTTCAAAAGTTTTGGGATCAAAATAAAATTTTATAAAAATTTTGGGGCAACTTGTAATTTTATAATAGTTTTAGGGTCAAAATGTAATTTTTTATGAATATAAAATTTGCATTGTGTCCCCTAAAATTTTCAACAATTATAGGTCCCGGTATGATCCTATATCAGCCCGACCCCAACCTCTAGTCGTATCCAATTCCGACATGAATCATTGATCCATTATGAAGTAATACAATACAATACGTCAAAAATGAGCCATATTGAATAATACGACATAGACCGTATTAATTGACAATCTGTATTAGTTTATACAATACGATAGTCATACCAAACATTATATTATACAATGCTGTAATACGGTCAAATAAATATGCCCTGAATGGATAAACAACATTTATTAAAATACTTATGTGGCCCGTTTAGTTCGCTAATTCGAGTTTTTAATTCGAGTTGAGATGTGATTTTATGTGAGAGCTTTTTACTATAGCAAAAAAGTTAGATGTGATTGTTTGTGAGAGCTTTTTACTGTAGCAAAACTTGAATTCTAAACTCGAATCAGTGAAATGAACGGGGCCCTGTTTATTGAATTTTCTATTAGGGGCAAAAAAAAAAAAAGAAAAAAAAAGAAAAAAAAAACCCTACGGCCTATGATCTCAATTTCTATTGAGCCGGCGCTGCATCAAAGCAATCGATCAAGATGCAATCTAAAAGGCCAACAATCTCATAGGATCCTAGCTAGCTATAGCCTGTAGATATATCATATACTGTGGGAGAAAAATCTTCTCAAAGTCGCTGTTTCACTCTTATAACACGGCTAATTATATAGCCCAAGACTTTTTTCTGATCAAGTTCGAAATATTTCACTTCTTCCAAATTTCTTCAATTGAATTAGATCAGTGGTCTCCAAAGAGTACTCATTAGGATTGTGAGTTTTCTTCTTCTCACACAAACCAAGAGTGTAAACAAGAAAACTTGCCATACAAAGAATAAGAATAGCACCCGCCGAGCTAGTTATAACTGCGATGAGTGGGTTGAGACTAAGTAATAGCTATCTCCCTTCTTGATGGTATAGCTAAACAAACACATACGGTTTTTATCCGTCATTAAATAAATATTAAACGACGGTTTATAAACAAAACCGTCATCTAAGATATTCCCAAAATGACAATTTTAACGGTTAAGGAGCACATTTAACGATAGTTTCTTCATAAAACGTCGTTAAGAAAATATATAGCTATAGTTTTAGTTAAAAACCGTTATTATATCTGCTTTATGCACCAAAAAAATGGGTGCTGTTTTATTACTTTTCCCGTGGGTTGGCCTATTAATCCCGTGATTTATCAGCATTTTAGCCACATAATTAGCACACGTCACAAGTCACAAAACATAAACAAATTAATTTTACATATATTCAAATCAAAATGTATACATAAATTAAATTATATGTCACTTTACAATATGCTATATGTACCTTTACAATATATGTCCCTTTACAAAATGTGCCTATTCATTTATAACTTCCACCAAATGCTCATTAATATATGCCTCTATATTTTTTAGATCATTAATACCGACTCTCATTATATCTCGCATATACCGTAAGACGAAGAACCCGCATTCTTTGTTCCCTTCTTGTGTCGGAATTTTTTGATAATGAATAACAAATTTTAGTACATGAAAAATGGTATTCCTTAAGTTCGAGTAATTCAATAAACGAAATTATGAACACTTACCTTTGGTATGATAAATTTTGTGAACCCATCTGCATGGCATTCAAACTCAAGCCTTGTTTACGCCCAACCAAGTAACACACTAATAAATAAGGCATAGAGCAAGGGAAATGCATGTCACAATAAAGTTTTCCAAACTAAAGTTTGAAAATGAGACACATTTAAAAGCATATAAAATCTTAATATAGAATCCTAAAAAGGAACCAAAATGAAAAACAAAATAAAGCTTTTGGGCAAGTAGTAAAAGAGAAAAAGGATCAAAATGAAAAAATAAATAAGTTTTAAAACAAAAGGAACTAAAATGGAAAAGAAAAAATTTTAGGGTAAAAGGAATAAAAAGGTCAAAAAGTGTGACGACCCTTCTCAGTGGCCGTCACTGTAGCTAAATTTTAACTTGTACTTACTGAAATTTTCTTAGAATTTACGGAACATTTTTTTTTTAAAGTCTTATAGTAACATACACTATGAATTGCTTTCTTGGTCGAAACATTCAAACCTTAATATATATATATATATGATTATCAAAACATGTAGATATATCTATATGTATATACCTGCTCTTTAAATCCTGCTTACTAATAGCTATATCCACAAAACCATTTAACATATAGTTTCAGAATAATAGTTAGCAAAACTATTTGTAACATAAAACTAATTGTGGAAATATTTGCGAGCGGTATCCATTTCCCGATCTCCACATCGTTCGTCCACTCGCTGTCAGTCCATTAGGCATTATATGCCGGTTGCTTACCTACAGTATAAACATTCTATAATGAGCTTTCGGTCAGCAAGTAGGAACTATCTCTCGTAAAAATAACTGTAAGTTCACATGAATAAATATGCATGAGCTGATTATGCTTAATTATGATGTCTTATCATAGTCTTATTATCTTATCTTATCTTTTCTTACTTACTTATGGGCCGGAGTGCTCGTACCACTTGCGCGCAATCATCGGGACGTGAGGGTTTGCAAGGTCCCCCATGACACTGTGATTATAACTGAACTGAATGCCTCCCTCTCAGAGGACATTATTATTTTTTTTCCTTTCTTCTCCCTTGGGAGCCTGAGTTACCTCCCTCTCAGAGGCTGGTAAGGCACTCAACTGAGATTATTCTTATAAATTCTTCTTGACTTATTAAAGTGTATGAAATATGACATAACATAGCATACTATAACATGAAATGTACTCAAACACATATAATTAGTGCGCATTGCTTAAGTGTATGCAGCATGACATAACATCGCATACAATACTGAAAGCATAAACATGCATATATAACATGTGTAACTTTTTCTTTAAAATCTATTCATACTGTAGGCGAGATTCCTACTTACCTGATTTACAGAGTTGGAATTCACTTTTCGCCAAACAACCTAGTCTCTTACTTGCTTACTTCTGAAAATGAACACCCATTAAGAGTGTCAGATTAACTGTCGTTTGCTATTTTATTCTAGCAACTCATGAAGGAAAATCTAACCCTTTCCTAAAGGCATATATTCCTCTCCTTTACTGAAGGCTAATAAGGATCAATTTATCAAATCATCAAAATCTTATTTTCCTTAATTACCCTTGTTATGATATTAAGGCCCAACTCGGCCTAGAACTTATACATGGCATTCTAACTCTTAAGTCGTTGAAATTTATACTTCAACGGAGTCTCTTAAATTAATACGGGTGTTGGACCCACATTAAATCTTTGAAATTCTAAGGACCTATCGTATTGGGCTCGTGGGCGCCCGTCCGAGTGCTTTGCTCGATAAACCACTAGGTTCTTTAAAAGGGATTATTTTTCTTAAAAACTTTTCTTACGAATATTTTCATTAAAACGAGGTTTAATACCATAGTATTTTACTGAAATCACATCTCGGGTTCTTTGATAACTTTTGTTAAAAACCAACACTGTGTTATTTTTATTTTGTTAAAATCGTGCAGTTTTTGAAATCTGCGTTTTACTGCATCTTAGAGTCGGATTTCAAAATTTTGTTCTTCGCGACAATTCTTCATCTCGTCGAGATCTAAAATTGTCAGTTTTGGTGAAAGTTGAAATTCAGCATCTAAAGGCTTCGTTTGGCTGAAAATAGTAGCTGCTGTTTTTTTTTTTCGAAACTGTTTTGGTTAAAAATTATATAGTTTCGGAAATCTGCGTTTTACTACATTTTAGGTTCGGAGTTTGAAAATCTGTTCTTCACGAAAGTTATTCCTTTCGTCGAAATCTAAAACTTTCATTTTTTGAAAAACCCGAGATTCAGCTTCTAAAGGTCTCGTTTGGCTGAACCATTGGCTGCCATGTTTTTTTTTTTTTTTAAACTATTTTGGGCAGCCTGTGGCGTTTTGAAAAATAGCTTAAAACTTACATTTAGAGTCAAAGCTACGTTTTGTCACATTCACAGAAAAATGTTCAAAACATGGAGGGCTATAAGTTTAAGCTTTGAAACACCGAAAATCTCGCTCTAGGGTCCTCATTTTCGTGTTCAAAGTAACCGGAAAATTTTTTCTCCAACCCAAAATAAGCAACTTAAACTAAGTATAAACATACCACATATTGCTAATCAAACTAACCTCAAAACTCGCAAAACCAACATAAAACTCACACACCCTTATTACAACTCATCTCCTCAAGAATCACAAATTACGTCCATAAATTCAAGCTTAAAGTTGGTTAGAAAATAATGGAGAAAAGTTCAAGAAATTACTCTTGAAGAACTCTCTCTTGAAAACCTTTGAGATCCTCCTCTTCTCCTTCAACTTAAACTAGGATTTGTGGTGAGATATATGGGAACTTTTGAGTGTGTGTGAGGTAAGGGCTGGCTGGGTTTTGGTGAGGGAAAAGTTTAGAAAACTTGAAGGTTGAAGCTTTGTAGAACCGGTTTTGGATATGGAGAAAGAAGTAAGATAAAGTAAAAAGTTAGGCTTAGATCACATTGGTTCTATTTATAGATAACTAAGTGATTTAGTTTATTTATTCATTACATCTTTTAGTCTACTTAACTAAACAAAATTTTACTTAAAACCCCTTAAAGATGGCCGGCCAAGGTGAGAGAAAGAGTGAAGAAAAAATGTTATGATTTCCCATTCAACTACTACTATCACATCAATCCTCTAACACACTCAACAACTAACTAAAATTTTTGGCTATAAATCCCTAAGCATGGCCGGCCAAGTGAGGAGAAAAGGAGGAAAACCTAATCATGAGTCATATTCACTTCTCTCATCACACATCATCAAATCACACACACTTACCTACCCCTTGTACTTTTGTCCACTTTCTTAAGTTTCTACCTAAAATTGTTCAAAATTATACTGACTGTACTTTTCTCATGTATATATACTGGATGCTCATTCATACTGTGCTTAGAGATTCTTAGAATTAAGATTCTCAAATTGTATTTGTACTGGAAATTCTTCCGCCTTAAAGTACGTTGAGAATTTAATCGATCGAATTTACTAGATCGCAAAACATGAACTTAACATGAAATCTGCTACAGAATTTAGGGATACAAATGTTAATTCCGTAAATTCTTCAGCCACAAAATATAACCTAATATTTTTTTTTCAGGAAAAATCCTTAACTTAAATACAATAATTACATTATTTAAATTCCAGAATTTTCTCGGTCATTACAAAAAGGACCAAAATAAAAACCAAATAAATAAGTTTTAGGAACAATAGTAAAATAAAAAAAATAAAAGATTTGTTAAAAAAAGGTTGGGGTTTTAATCAAAATGGTGCCGTTTTGATCGAAACCTCGCGAGAACAGTAGAAACCATTATACAAGAAATTTATTTGAACAAGGAGAAATAAGAGGAAAAAAAAAACTTTCCCAATCAACTTTAAAAATATATACGATTTTGGAGAGGAAAGAAGGACAAAAAGAAAAGAGGGAGGAAGAAGAAAAAAAAAATAGTAAGGGGCCAAAAGTATAAAGGGGTGAATTTCGACCAAAACACCCCTGTTTTGGTCAAAAGCCATCGATATTTATTATATAGATAGATAGATTAATAGTGTATGTAGATTTATGAACATTAAATATGATCAAAATTATATTAAAATAGACTGTATGCAAAACTAATAAAGTATAATATAACTATGACGGTTTAAGATAGAATCTTAGGGTATTCTCCTGTTGTGATAATTACACCACATGACAAAATTTCATATATTGATTTGAAATTTAGCAAAATTTTCAGAATACTATAAATATTGCAAAAATGACATAATCATTATCATAATGATGCTACATTTCATACCATGTAATGATATAATCATTATTCTAATGATATCAAAATTTTGTTATTTTTATAATATTTTAAAATTTTTACTATATTTAAAATTTACTATTGAAATTTTGCTAGATGCATAAAGAGCCTTATTTTTGTTTCATACTCTACCGTAGAATTCTCAATCCACTGAATTCAATATTTGTTTTTCCCCAAATGAACAGGATATGCATTTAATTCTTTAAATTTTAGTTTTCCTTTTGCGGCAGTATTGTGAACTAAAAATCACATTTAATATGTGAAAAGATGAGGACCACAACGACAACAAACATACTAAGCAACAATAGTATACAAGAAAAACACCGGCGTTGAAAACGACAATAAGTACAAAACCGACATGAACTGGAGAAAAAGACAAAAACTTAAGAAACAACGTAAAAAAACATAAAAAAAATAAAATAAAATAAAGAAGCCAGCTTGTTTCCCCGAAAAAAATAAGAAATAATAATAAAGCGAGAGCGACATAATCATCAATTCAAGCGTCACTCAATGAATTTCAGTATTTCAACATAAAGAATAGAAAAAGAAAACATCAAAAAACAAATTAGAAAAGAGAAGAAAGAATCTTTTTTAAATAGATGGCCGGCCGGAAGACGTTGGCGCTTTACCGCTTTTGCCCTTGAATTTTTGTGTGAATCACAAGTTGGCCCTTGAGCCTTTTTTTTTTTTTTTTAATAATGAAAACCTGTTGAACTTTTAATTGCTACTATTCCTTCTTCATAGTTCTATTTAATAAATTATTACAGAGCCATTCTCAATCTATAAATGATTTTAAATTTAGAAAGAAACACCTTACTATACTTGACATGATGTCCTCAATTGTTGTTTAATTTCAATCTTTTCCTACAAACGAGATATTTAGTGTGTACGAAGGTATTTTTGTCTAAATTTTAAGAGTCGTCATCCATTTAGGAATACTCTGCAACACTTTGTTAAATTCAATTTGTAATTTACCAAAGTTAAAGTTAAAGAGCAACTTGTCAATCCTAAAAAAGTTCAGGTCAGATTTGCAATAATTGTAGACAAAATTGTACACTTAAGTGCCTTAATTCAGCACTGTAGAATTGCGGATGACTTTCTTTCTTATTACAAGATATTTTGATCAAGAACAAATAGACTTATCTTTTACAAAGGAGAGATCTACTTTTCACATTTACAAAACCGAATTATCGAGCTGTAATTGGATTAGTAATTTGGACAACTTCCTCTGCTTCTAAGGTGTAAGTCCAAGACGCCTCCACCAATGTCTCGGAAAAAGGCTGAGTAAGAACAGACAGACTAAACACAACTTCCCCCATGCTTGGCCTCTCTGTTGACCTCTCCTCAGTACAAGCCTTTGCCAATGTTAATAAGCTCAGAGCCCCATCAATGGGGTACGAACTCTCCAACTTCGGATCCATCCATTTCCTCACATTCTCACCTCTCTTCTCTTCAACTTCCAACACTTCTCTAGCCTCTTTCCACAGCATCACAATCTCACCCGTATTCTCTTTTGTCACCAAGGCTTTCCTTCCCGAGAGCAGCTCCAACAACACAATCCCAAAAGCAAAAACATCGACTTTAGGCGTCGTGGAGTTAGCAGCCGGCATTGCCATGGAGAAATTGGCTATCTTGGCCTTGAACTTTGTGTCAAGAAGTATGTTGCTTGTTCTGATGTCCCTGTGCACAATGCTCGGTTGAGTGTGTTCATGCAAGTACTGAAGACCATTCGCAACGTCTAGTGCAATGTGAAGTCTTTGATTCCAAGTTAGAAATCCCATAGAGCTTGAAGAAGTTGGAGATTTGGAGTGTAGCCATTTGTCTAGTGAACCATTTTCGGTATATTCATATACCAAGAAGAAGTTTCCTTCACTGTTTGAAGAGATCCCGAGCAAGTTCACAAGATTTCCATGGTTTACTTTTTGTAGAATTTGTAGCTCCTCTTTGATGTCTTCTTTTGCCTTTTTCACTGCTAAAACTTTCCCATCAATCATGGCCTTGTATACTGATCCTCCAACCCTGCAGAGTTCATCGAGATTCATTGTGCCCTCCATAATTGTTTGGATGTCATACACTATTGGCTTCCCTAGATAGCCTGACACCCCTGGAAGAAGCTTATCCTGTTTGGCCTGAACCTCAAACTTTTCAGTTTTAGAAAGCTTCTTCATTCGGACCAAATCACTGGACTCTAGAGAGGAATCATTGCGGTTGAAAAGCTTCATTTTCTCATACAAACCAACAGTGTAAACAAGGAAAGTTGCTAAGAAGCAAAGAAGAGCACCTGCTGAGCTTATAACTGTGATGAGAATCCACCGATGTTTGAATGCACTTTTTCTATTGGAGGGATGAGGTTGGGAGAGTGCTGGCAACCGCGGCACGGGGATGAGCAATGGAGACCCCACTGCATCGGTGAAGTTCCGGTAGTTATTTTCGTTTATGATGTCAACTTCCGACGTGTTAAACTTGGTGCTAACTTGAAATATGTCATCCGTTGGCTGCCAAACATAAGTGATAAGATGCTTGATACCTTTTTCCGTTTGGGATTTTGAAGGGCATCCACAGAACAATGGAAAGATCACTTTGGTGCCAATCTTCAAGAGGTTTGGATTCAGACTGGGATTAGTAACCAACACAACGTGCCAATCAGTGAGATTCTCAAAGAAGTAGCGTGAAACTATGAAATAGCTATCGCCCATCTTGATTTCATAGCTGATGTTGGCGAAATAGTGGCTCCCGTTGCAGCTGCAGGTAACAGGCACTAGCAAGAGTTGACCCGGAATCAGCTTGGTAGTCTCAGTAACAAGATTACTAGCTTCTGAAATCAATGAACTCTTGACCCCAAATAGATCAGATATACTTTTCAGATCCATAAAATCTGGCTCCTGAGCAAAGTAAGCGACGTAAGTGTCACAGGAGGCGCCTTGGTTAGCAGAACATGAGAAGTTTGTGCCTGTGGTGGGTGTGGATGGTGACTGAGCTGAAATTTGGGTGACGAAGAAAAGAAGTAGAAGACAAAATGTACAAGTGAAGAGGAAGGACATTTCCATTTTGGTGCGAGATTCGATGTCTAGGTATGAAGTAGTTATGTCATATAAACTCAGTGAAGGAAAGTTAAACTGTAGATTCTCACTAAAAGTTGAAGAAACAGCTGAAAAGCATTGTAAGAAGCTTTGGTTTCATATAAAATACTGACCTTTTGAGACAACACCCTTAAAAAGGGACTTTTCGTCTCTTTCTCTGTTCTCTTGATGATTCTCCCCTAGTTTTTTGCTCAGCCATTTAAAGAAATCAAGTTTAAAATGTGGGGCAGTTTCATCATACGTCATGTCTGCTGATTGCATTCACATTCAAAACAGAATCTGTCAAAGTCATAGGATTAGTTTAAAACTAAAATCAAAAGTAGGGACGGCAAGAAGCAAGAAGATGTCATATTTATTGCAGATACAAAGTCAATATTCCCGAGAATATTTTAACATGATTGCTGAGAATATTCTGACACTTGGTACTAAAATATAATATCCAACGTAGAAGCAGCTAAAGAGTTGTCAGCAGCAAGGGCGTACAACTTACTACCAAAATCTCAAGTGCAGGCGCTCAAAATGCTCATACGTTGGACTTTTGAATAAATCCAATATTGTGTAATCTATACGTATAAAAAATTGAGGACAAATGCAACTAGACAAAAACAAAAGGCAGTTTGAACGGATGATTAGCCATCAAATTAAAATCAAATTCAAAAGTGCCTAATAGAGAGAGATTAAATATATATATATATATATATATATATAAAATAAGAGCGGGGTTCATTTCTCTTTCTAGTGTTTATTCCATTAGAAAGTGAAATGAGAATTAATTCATTTCCTTTTCTATTGTTTACTCAATTTAGGAATAGGAAACTTAGGAATTCTTTCAATACAATTAGTGAAATGTCATTTTACGTAACAAAAAAATGGTGAGACACAACGGAGGGTTCAATATTAATTTCCGAACTTGACTGGAGTACACAAGTAAATTGGTGTTTATTCCTATTATCCGAGAAACCTCCGAGGAGGTGTTAGCTTTGGCATTTTTCTTCTCTCATTCCCTACGTTTTGTGGGTGTCGTAGAATTATTATTCCTACTTTTATAAGTGAACACATGACCGGATAGAAAGAGAAAACACTCCTCATTTTTCTTTCCCATTGATGTGAAATAACAATTACCATGTGCCCTTAATACAGAGTTACTGTTTGATCCTAAAATCCGGAGATAGGCAAGCCATTCAATAGCACATTATCAAGATAACTTTAACTACACCCATACTCTCTCTATCTTCAAATCAAATAGAAATCTCAGTTCACTTGTATTCAACATAAGACGAAAACAGAGAAAAATGCTTGAACCACAGAAAAGACAAACTTCTTTCATTTCTCTTTAAAGCAAAATTTGTTATTAATTGCAAAAAAAAAAAAAAAAAAAAAAAGGGTATACAGATAGTAATGCTTGAATCCAAAATCTTACGTTGCTTTGTCTTACTAAATCCAGTTGAAGCTCTACTCAGCAGTTGGTGTAAAGCTGTTGGAGTAAATGTTGTAAACTTTAGTGAGATCCGCCGAGCTCACTGTCCATATGTGGCCGCGCAACCGGAGCGGGAGGACATCATTTATTTCCTCACAACTCTCTTCCACAGCAGCAGCTTCTCTTCGCTTGCCTTCCTTCCAAAGACTCTTTACAAGCAGCTCCTTTGTGGCGGCATCCGGCAACAAGTTTAAGTTCCTCAAGTCTTCAAAAACTCTCCACGCAAGAGAAGCTCTTTCACACTTGCAATAAGCTTGGATTAGCACTTTATACATATACGCATCTGGCTCAACTCCACTCTGCTTAACCATTCCAAAGAGTCTCTGCACCGTTTTGATGTCCCCGTTCAGCGCAAAATGATGCATCAGTCCTGAAAACGTCTGAATATCGGGGCATATCCCTTGCAAAATCATCTCTTCGAGTTCATCCATTGCATCTGAATTCCTCCCACACTTGGTCAGTGTCCGCAAAAGCGAGGAATACAAAAGCATCATGTTGAAATTCGATATTGGACCACATAAATCTCTATGCTCATGAAAGACCTTCAGAGCAGCATCAGCATTCTTTGAGACACCGTAGAAGTCGATGATTAACCGGATGGTACAGAAGGGCAATCTCATGCCTTCCTTCCTTATTTTGGACATGAGTTCATCAACCAATTCAGCACACCCGTGGCGAGCTAAAAGAGTCATTGTCCTTTGCACTGTGTAAATATCATGAGTAAATCCTGGTTGACAAGCAGCCCAGCAGAAGAATTTCCAAGCCGTTTCTGGCGAATTGAAATTCCTAAGAATCTTGCAAAACAACCGACTAGTCCACACAAACTTTGCATCCTCTAACGCCGACACCTCCTCCGGGCTCCATTTTTGCAAGGCAGTTGCCAAAGCTCTCGGGTCTAACCAACGCTTCAACCGAACCCCAACACCATCACCTCCAGAAGCCTGGACACCATCATCATAGTTGTCGTCGTAGTCATCGTCGTAGTTATCATCACCACAATACTCTACGGTCTTGATCCGTTCGTCAGGCAGCATTTCCTCGAGAAATTCCTGAGTCTCCTGTACAAATCCCACCTCCTTCATTCGTTCCAACGACAAACGCATTGCTCGACCCGGCAGTATTCCGTCAACCTTCATTTCCTCAAGCAAAGTCTGGACTTTATCAAACTGTTTGACACCAGTAAACCCTTCCACCAAAAGAGAATACTGGTTCAAAGTGCGCTTGATCCTCATCAATGGCAAAATACCGAAAACCTCCATAGCCGAATTGAGCTTCCCTGAATTCACAAGGTGCTCGATCATTATTGTGTAGGTTCTGCAATTGGGAATTGCCCCTTCATCAATCATCCTGTAAAAAATCTGAATTGCCTCCGAATCATTGCCCCTGTGCGCATACAGGCGCATGGCAACGTTATAAGACTCGGTGCATACTCGATCGCTCGCGCGTCGATACTCGCCCCACGCCTGCAGGACAGAGTCGAGGTCCCCAGCTGCAGCATGCCACTGCATGAGATTCATGAAGCTGACGCGCACGTTCCCGAACCTTCCGGCATTGATGGCATTGATCAAGGACTTGAGTTCTCCGCTTCTGCGGGACCTGGCGAGGACCGCAGCCAACGAGTGTAGGGTGTTCTGGTTATGCGAAAACTGCGGGACCGTTTCGAGGGCTTCGACAAGGGAGAGAGCAGAGTCCGCGGATGGAGCCGATCGGAGGGCATGAGTAACGACGAAAGAGTCGAGCAGACAGTCGATTAACGCAGCGGAAAGCGAGCTCGGTGGGGTGGAACGGAGCGCAAGACGAATGGAATCGATGTGTTTGGCACGGTAGAGGTAGTGTGAGACCTTATTCGGAAAAGGGTCACGAGCGTAACAGCGAGTTTGGTGAGTTAAGCTTTTGATCAGGCTTATGTTACGGAGGAGTTGCTTATTACAACGCATTTGGAATTAAATAAGCAAACGCATTTGGAATTAACTGAGTGAAGTGAGTCTCATAGACAAAACATCAAACATCTGGTGTGCAATAAAACATAACATAGAAAAAAGAACTCAGTTATTTTGGGTGTTCGGAGGGAATCTAACTTCCTTAATCCGCCATTACAATGTAAGAACGGCTCTAGGATTTCGGAAAGAAAATCGATTGAACCTGAAACAAGAAGAACAAATCTGTGTTTATGGGAAGCAGTGCTTACAGAGAAAATGAAATGGCCATGAGTGACCTTTGCTTTATTGGAAGTCTTCAAGGGTAGTGAACACCGGGATATACGGCCCAAAAAGTTAAATGGGCCTCACGGACGTCATTAGACCCGTTTCCTGTCTGGAGCAAAAAAGCGTGAAAATTAGACAAATTACAAAATTTTACGTATTAAATGCATTTAGCACTAGAAGAAAATTAAGAGAGAAAAATAGAATGTTATAAGGGATTGGACTTCCATATTAAAAAGTCAAATTGTTAAATGGAGTGATCTAATGTGTTTATAAGTTCGTGGTTGTTGTTTTATTTAATTGATGTGGGACTCAATCGGGTTTGTTTTTACCCTTGACATGATATGCATATTCATATGTTTATGTTGTTGGGAAACATGAACATTAAGAAAAATGGGATGCTACTATTCTCGACCCCAATGCCCATGATCTTGAACCTGACCTTGGCATCGTTACCGGAACACAACCCCGATCCCAGTCTAGATATTCGGCCCAAGTGTCGGTCTGGTGATGATCTATGTCCCTAATCTGACCCTGATCTCGATCTCAGCCCTCGACCCCGATCTCAAATCCTGACTCTATTGGATTTTGAAGTATTATTTTAAGTTAAATCAAACCATACTGTTTAAATATCACAATGCATATTGTATTATTAGTTTTCAATTTCGTTTTAAATTGTACGATGCATACAAGTTTCTGAATATTGTATTACTACTCTGAATATTGTATTACTTTTAAATAATACGATTACAGATAGTACATATTGCTCAATTAGAATGATTATAAAGAAGCGTACATTGCATGAAGTTGCATGAGAGAAACAATTCAATTTTAGTAAAAGGGTTCACATATTAATTTGAACGAACTTGGTTTAGTTCCGACCATCAAGATTCAAGAGCGCCCCTTGAACTTTGCCCTCCTGCAGTATTGTTGTTCGCCGATTCCCAGGTGAGTGCATCGCTCAAAGTTCTCGAGAGAAACTGCACAATCTCATCCATTGGTGGGCGAGCTTCGGGATTTTTCTCCAAGCAACTATCAATAATTCTGACCACAAAAGTGGCAAACTCAGAAGGATATTTCCCTTGCATTGATGGATCCATAAACTGCCTCAAACTGTCTTTCCCTTCATCAGCAATCACTTCACTCAATCCATCAGAAAAAAAGTTCCTATTCTCTTCACACAACACAGAAATCTCTTTCCCAGTGAGCATTTCAAGCAATAGAACCCCAAATGCATAGACATCAAGCTTTGAAGAGACCAACCCATTTTGCAAATACTCAGGAGCTAAGTAACCAATTGTCCCTACTATGTGACTTGTCAAAGAAAAATCACCTTCTTTCGCTTGTGTTGCTCTCATTTGACCGAAGTTCGCAATCTTAGCCCTGAAATCGCTGTCGAGAAATATATTACTGCTGTTTATGTCCTTGTGAACATGAGAAGGATTGGTGAAGCTGTGAAGATAATTCAGCCCTGTGGCCACGTCTATAGCGATCTGAATTCTCTGCGTCCAATTCAGAAATTTCCCATCATTGAAGATCCAGTCACTCAAGGGTCCATTGGAAGCATACTCATAAACAAGATACCAATATCCCTCGTTGAAACAAACTCCAGAGAGGCGAATTAGATTGAAGTGGTTTATCTTCTGAAGTAAATTGATCTCTTTTCGAACATCTCCATCCACTTTCTTGACGGCTGCCAAATTCCCCTCAATTTGGCCGCGGTAAACAGATCCTTCAATCAAACAACTAGAGCTGAAATCATCAGTTGCCAGCTTTAACTCCTCAAACTTGTAAACTTTAAAGGGTTGAGCTATATCCGATATGCTATCTAAGAACTCTCGAATTTCTTTCTGAACCTTTCCACTTGCCTCAGAGGTTTTCGTGACAAGAACCGAATCGCTTTTCTTCGTGCTTCTGCGGAAAACATTGCAGAAGACAAAGGTGCCTAAGACTAACAGAAGAGCACTTCCTCCAATAGCACCAAGCAGGGCATAAAGCCAAGTTCTCTTTGATTTTGAGGAAGAACTGGGAGGCAATGGTGCTGGCGGCGGCGGGGGCAGAGACGGTGAAGACAGCGGCGGCTTTATGGTTTGAGAGTTTGACGGTGTCGGTGGGGTTTTAAGAGGAACCAATATAGTAGTAGACGGATATATAGTGTTGTCTAGGTCGGAAAGAAGATTTGTTTTCAGAAGCAATTCATTATCTACACTAAAAGCTTCACTAATTTTTGAATCATCATCATCAGCATCAGTTAAGTAGCTCATTAGATAGTTGACTCCCACATCAGCTTGGTTCTTTGTGGGACAAGCACATCTAAGAGGAACTACTATTCTTTGACCAGTTTCAAGCTCCAAAGGAGGAGGATTACCGGTTTGATTGGCAAAAGCCTGGCATGTCGTCAGGCCTTGGAAGGTGTTATTTGCAAGAGCCAAATAAGTGTCGCCTGACTTGATAATATAAGACGCGTTTCTTTGATAGAACTCACCAGAACACGAGCAGTTGACCGGAACAAACACCAAGTCGTTTGTTTCAAACGTCGAATTCTTCGAAACCGAATTGATCTTGGAGACCTCAGAAGGGTCAGCAGATAAAAGATGAGAGATGGCAATAACGGTGTTGTAAGGAGGAGTTGATCTGAAAGTGAGGTAAGCTTGGCAACTTCTGTTGACGCCATTGCAAAAGTAGCCAAGAGCAGAGCTTTCGTTGTGCTTGCTGTCACAATCTGTGTTGTCCTCTCTTATGTATGGCTGTTGAGCAAAAGTGGAAGAAAAAAGACAAAAGGTTATGATCATGAAGATGGATTCATAGGGAAAAGGAAAACCCATTTTTGCTTGGAAGATCTAAAGTTGGAATTGGAATGTGAATTGAAGAATACATTTAGTGTTAGTGGAAGTTTTGGTGCATTTGAGACTGGCTTTTGTGAGGATTAGTGGCGTGATTATTGGTTTGGAAGAAGCGGTAATTGAGTGGAACCAAGAGGATTGGTTGGTTGACCTTATCTTCTTGGTCTCTCGTCTTCTGTTTAGTTTTGACCAACTCACCAAGTGTAGGAATTGTCTTATATATTCTGTATTTTCTTTTTTCTAATCATTTCTTTGTTTAATGAATTAAATTTTAACATTTTCTAAAAAGAAAAAAAGGAGAAGAAAAGAAGTAGATTTCAACATATAATCATAATTAGTTAGAATTTTAAGGGATTTTGAAGAACTAAATAAATAGAAATTATCCGTTTTACTATGAATTTTTGAATTAGTCCCTCCTGATCTTTTCTATTAAAATTTTTGTTAAAAACTAATAGAAAAAAAAAGAAATTTTGAAGATTTGAATAATTAGAATTTTCTTATCTTATTAATTGAATAAACTTCAGGTGTATTTATACACAGAAAACGTAAACCTGATCTTAAGAAAATTCCCAGATACTAGGAACTACTTTACATATTTCTAGGAATTAGTTTACAATAGAGCCTACAAAGTAGCACCGGTTATATCCATGATTCTAGGAACCTAACAATCCTCTAGATTCAGCTAGTTTGAATTTCAACACTCCACCTCAAATTAGGCGGTATATACTCATTATACCAAGGTTAGAACTTAGTTCCATGAAGTTAGGTCTGAAGAGAGACTTTGTAAGGATGTCCGCGACTTGGTGTTGTGATGGAACATAACTCAGTGATATGATGTTGCCTTCTATTTTCTCACTAATAAAGTGTCTGTCAATTTCCACGTGCTTCATTCTGTCATGATGGATGGGATTTTTGGCAATTGCTATGGCTGATTGGTTGTCACACATCATCTGGATTGGCCCTGAGATGCCAATTCTGAGTTCATCCAGTAGTCGTTTCAGCCATATTCTGTCACGCCCCCCAAACGGGGTGGGTGACGTGGAGCTCGATTAGGGATTAATAAAGCAGATTCCCAGATGAGCCCCACTCGACTGAGTTCATCCAGTAGTCGTTTCAGCCATATTCTGTCACGCCCCCCAAACGGGGTGGGTGACGTGGAGCTCGATTAGGGATTAATAAAGCAGATTCCCAGATGAGCCCCACTTGACTGAATTAAAATATAAATTAAATGACAGAATCCCGAGCCTCTGACACACATGGCTCCACCCCATAGGACATACAGTATCGTACATACATGCTCATGTAAATAATCATTACAACAGACATCAACCACAGTCTAGTTAATCCAAATATTACATAAGTTTACAGAATTCTCAATTCCTTACATTTATATCAGAGGATGCCCACAATCCTCACTTGATTCCAACAGTAGCAATCTTTCGCTACCTTGCACCGCTCCTAGAGTCTCCTGGGAGGGGTTTAATACATTTGAAATATAAAACGTGAGCGAAAGGCCCAGTAAGATATAATTTGAAATGACTTTAAAATAAATGAATAATAAGTGAGCGAGGAAATAAATAAAGGAATAAGTAAATAAAATAAGACATTCAGTCCCGACAGAATAGCCGGAACCTCACATCCTTTTTCTCAAAGGAAATATAACTGTAAATAACCGTTTTACAGGCTTCAGCAAGTAATTAGTACAAATTACTTACCTAACCAAGTGCCTCGCCTACCCGGACCGAGTTTCGGGTTCTGTCCCCGAGGATGCACTCTCCGCATCCTATCTAGGCTTACAGCAATAGACTCTTTTACCAGTTCACAAGATCTCTTTGCTTAAGAAATCATTCATTAATTTTTCTGAAATCATTTTTATGCCCCCCCGAACTACTCAAGCCGCGGGCCCCATGACTGGGCAAGCCATGAGGTTCCATGACTAAACAAGCCATGGTTTTCAAAGAGTTTTTCTTTCACAAACCAACCCCTTTCTTTAAAACATTTCCAAGGCCAAAATCTTTTGAAAACAGGCTCACAAGGAAAAGGGATAGAAATCCTACCTCGCACGATCAAACCTGGGACTAGCATTGCCTTTTCTGACTTCCGCTTTCTCAAGCCCCTTCAGTCTGAATCCTCAGCGATAACTGATGCAAAACAACGCTTTAGGATTAATTCTCACTCCTAAAGCAATCCAAATCTCAATTTCCAACCAAGATTTCCTATTAGTGTGCCCTAATCCATTTTCATGTTTCAAATTATCATTCCAAGGGTTTTCAATCCCAAATCAAGGATTCAAGATGCTAATCCGTTCATCTCAAGTCCCCAAATGAAGCTAATTTGGGTTCTCCTTGAAAACAGGGGTCAAAACAACATTTTCAGGCCAAACAGGGTCAAACCCCGTGTCAACCGGTCGACCGGTGACAGAGCAGTGCAACACTACCGGTCGATCGGTCAGCCTGCAATCTGGTCGACCGCATAGGTCGACCGGTTTCCATGTGATCCGGTCAACCGGACAGGTCGATCGGTGGAATCAGCTGTGCGAGAGAAGCGCGCAGAAATCAGTCCAAAACCTGCAAATCCAGTCCTAAATCAAAATATTTCAAAGGGAAACCACTAGATCTGGGTTCTAGGTCCTAAAACAAGTCCAAAAAACCCAAGATCTCCAATTTCTACTCTAGTTTTACTCAAAAACCATCAAAATCCGGTTTGAACCAAAAATAAGTTTTGAAATTCAAAAACTTGAGATTCAAGAGAGGTTCTTTCAGTAATCTTACCTCGAATCCTTCTCTTGACGTTGAAAACTTATTTAAATCTTTCCTCAGTTCAAGATCCGTTTGATTTGGGACAAAAATGAGAGAGAGAGAGAGTGAGAGAGAGCACGGGAGAGTGAGAGAGAGAGTGAGGGAGAGAGACGCACGAGAAAGGAAGGGAAAAAGAAAGGAAAAGGAAAAGGAAAGGAAAAAGGAAAAAGAAAAGAAAAGGAAAAGGAAAGAAAAGGACACGTGTACAATATTTTAAAACAATAGTCCAGAAATGCGCCCATACACACTTCTGGGTTAAAATAAATTACTAAGAATAATTTAAATACCTTGGAACTATTTCAACTCACACGTGTCAGAAACATTTATTAATTAATACTCAATTAATAATCCAGATTAGGCACAGTAATAATCTCAATTATCTTAATTAATCTCAATTAATTCTTCAGGGTGTTACATATTCCCTCGCAAATGCCCTGAGCTAAAGCCCTAAACTCAGCCTCGGCGCTGCTACGTGCTACCACTGGTTGCTTCTTACTGCGTCATGTCACCAAATTCCCCCAAACGTAGGAGCAGTACCCTGAAGTGGACTTTCGGTCACTTGGAGATCCTGGCCAATCTGCATCTGTGTAGATTTCTAAGAACCGATTGACTGTTTTCTTGAACAATAATCCCTTTCCTGGATCCCTTTTAAGATACCTGAGAATGCGAGTTACTGCCTCCATGTGATCTTTTGATGGATTGTTCAGGAATTGGCTAACACGGCTTACGGCAAAGCTTATATTCGGGCGAGTGTGAGTAAGATAAATCAGTCTTCCCACCAAACGTTGATATTGCCCTTTATCCATTGACATTTCTTTAGTCCGAGATTTTAATTTAGTGTTGGGATCCATAGGAGTTTCGGCTAGTCGGCACCCACTCATACCAGTTTCTTG
Organism: Morus notabilis; assembly: GCF_000414095.1. NCBI lineage: Eukaryota > Viridiplantae > Streptophyta > Magnoliopsida > Rosales > Moraceae > Morus > Morus notabilis. The sequence continues at coordinate 12,329 of NW_010362077.1, read as the reverse complement.
TAGTAGATCTAACACATATTTGCGTTGAGAGACCGAAATTCCTTTGCTTGATCTTGCCACCTCCATTCCTAGGAAATATCTCAGAAGTCCTAAGTCCTTGATTTCGAATTTCCTGGAAAGTAGAGCCTTGAGTCTCCTCATCTCTTCTTCATGATTCCTGTGAGCACTATATCATCAACATAAACAATCAGGATTATCACCCTGTTGTCAGTAGAGCATTTGATAAACAGTGTATGGTTGGCCTGAGATTGAGAGTAGCTGTCGAGTTTTAGCACTTTTGTGAACCTATCAAACCATGCACGGGGCGATTGTTTGAGCCCGTATAGTGATTTTCTGAGCTTACATACCTTTCCCTTTGTTTGATCATTCTTAAACCCAGGAGGAATATCCATATATACTTCTTCGACTAAATCTCCGTTTAGGAATGCATTTTTCACATCTAATTGGAGCAGCGGCCAATCTTGATTCACGACAATTGATAACAAAACACGTACCATGTTAAATTTGGCTACAGGTGCAAATGTCTCCTGGTAGTCAATTCCGTATGACTGTGTGAACCCTTTTGCCACTAATTGAGCCTTGAATCGGTCGACACTTCCATATATTTTTTGTTTGACTGAAAAAATCCATTTGCATCCAACTGTGTGCTTCCCAGGCGGTAAAGGTATTAGAATCCAGGTTCCATTTTTTTCGAGTGCTCGGTACTCTTCCAAGGTTGCCGCTCGCCATTCAGGGACTTTTAGAGCTTCATGAACTGTTGCCGGGATCTGAAGTTTGTCGAGAGCTGTCACAAATGCTCTAAACTTCTGGGACATGTTTGCCTAGGTCACGTAGTTACCGATGGGATGCTGAGTGCATGACCGGACTCCCTTTCTTTATGCAATGGGCAGGTCTAAGTCTGAATTCTGATTTGCTGGTCTTTCTGTACATTCACCATCAATCTGCATACTAAGATCCACTTCACCTTGTGCTATCTCAGGGTTTCTTGAGCTCGAGATTGAGTCATGGTGTTGCTGACCTTGTTTAGGTACTCGTTTTCTCCTGGTAAAGACTTTTATGGCATCATTAGGAAGGGTGAGATGTTTGGGATATAGTGAATTGGTAGAGGAAGTACTTGGTGGAACAGATGTGTTTGGCTGAGGAGATGGACATGGACATAGTGGAGAACTTGATGGACTCAATGATGACATACTCGGATCAGGTAGGTTAGAGAGAGTAGGAGAGAGTGAGCCCGAATCAATGAAAGAAGTCCAGTCCCAATTTTGTGATTCACGTGTGCTATTCTCCCCCTGAAGCGTAAAATTGGAGAAGAAAGGCTTGTTTTCAAAAAAGGTGATGTCCATTGTATGGTAGAATTGATTGGGAGTAGTGTCCTAGAAGCATAAGATGTAATAGGATATTTATTATTTAATTAATAAAAGAGTTTATTCATCATTTTATGTGCATATATTTATGAATATTTTATGAATATCAAATGAAAATTTCGTGATTATTTATGTAACCTTAAACATAGTATGTAAGTGTTATATACGAGAGGATAGTGTTTAAGGATAATAATAAAAAATATTGTTCATAATGAATTTCATTAAAGTTCGGAATGTTTAATTAAAACATTATTAATACATGTCATTCCCATTTAGAATGGAACGGTGCTATCTGCATTGTTAATATGGTGAGATATTGAATGAGTGTATTTCGCATAATGAGATTGTGTGGAACAGGGATACAGACACAATATGAATTTCTAATAATTTCCGTTAAAGATAGAAATTCTAATTGAGTCTACCGATGGTCATATATAGAATGATCTTAATCCTGAGTTCTTAACAAACTCCTATTTATGGATTTATGTCTTTTGATTTACTCGGTACCTGAATCCTATTCCTTGTATTTTAGAGACATGATAAAATAGGTAGCCGGGAATGTTATTATACGAGATGGAATCTATTCGTTCTTGAGAAAGAAGTAGATAAATAATTCTCTTGAGTGTTGATTCAGTACTTGGATTAGTAAGAGTGCTCTGGTTCATGAATGTGTTTTATGAATCACTATCCATTA